>NC_141623.1:11543822-11731322 GCF_047967505.1 Dipteris shenzhenensis
CTACCTTAGTGTCATGCACAACCATCAAAAAACACTATCCTAGGTGTGTTATCCTAACAAGTACTTATCGGATGGGCATGCCACATTGCATGGATGGGGATGCTCCTTTACACACAAGTTAATGCTACCTAGGTTGACACTCCTGCAAAGTATTGTGACCATCTGATATGGTTTGCATGGTTGATCACGCATTATACACCGTTTTTGCCTCAGTGTGATGCACATCCATCAAAAAGCACACTCCCAAGTATATTATCCAAACAAGTACTTATCATATGGGCATGCCACTTTGCATGCAATGCATAACCACCTAGGTTGATATGCATGCAAAGTATTGTACCCATTAGATATGCTTTGCATGGTCGATGAAGCATTATGAAGGTGCAAGAATGGAATGGAAAGACATAATGAAAATGCTAGAGCAAAGCAAAGATAACCAAAGTACTCACATGATGGAAAGCTTGATGTAGATGTTGACTCCTCTGATTTGACACAAGGAAGTACAACTCTCTTATAGAGTGCACACACAAACTAAAGTACCTAGTGTATATGGGATAATTCCCAATATGACATGTGGCACTCTCACACAAATACTAGTTCCTAGTACACACTAGAACACTCAACTTGACTTCATGTTCTAACACCCCCCATGAAGGAAGGGTGAGTGATAGCATGAGTCCATAAAAAAATGCAGTTCCTTGATATTCCCAACAAATCCCCCCTCAAGGAAATGCCTCATACTATAAGGATAAATCATAGGCTCATGGTCTCTCATGCCAGGGTCTCTGGTCAAGGATAAATCCACGTCTCTAGTCTCTCATGCAAGTTGGACATCCTTGGGTAGGTACATAATATGGGATATACCAGGATAAACACACAAAACATAATAGATACCTCTAAGAGGTCAAACAGATTAAGACAAGATACCTTTGCATACTCATAGCAGTTGCAACAGGTTTACAAAATCCTTTTTGGAAACATGATCCAGGCAAGGAACCCTAGAAACAAAAATCTTTATCATCTACCATATATGCTTTTTCATCACTTGTGTCCTCCACCATATTTGCTGAATTTTTCTTTGAGAAACAGTTACTTTCAGAGTGGCCATTCTTGCCACAAATCCCACATGGCTTGATGCAAAAACAATCTTTCTCATCATGATTGTTTTTGCCACAATGTCTACAAGCTTTAAAATTCATCCTTTTGAACTTGGTTGCCAAAGCTAGTTCTCCCTCATCCTTCTGTTTCTCTTTCTTCCTTTCCTCTTCCTGCAATGCACTTATGATTCCTTCAAATGAAGGATTAGGACCATATTTCAACGTGGTTACCAGGTTGTCGTATTCTTTTGGCATGCTTTTGAGAAGCACTGCCATAGAATCATCTTCTATCACCGGTGAATCAACCGAAGCCAATTGGTTATGAGACTTCTCATTTTGTTGATGTGAGCATCAAGAGGTGCTCCAGATGTCAGCTCTAACTCAAAGAACTCAATCTTGAGTGACAGCTTAGAATGCTTGCTACTTGCACCAAATAAGTGGTCAAGCACAGCCCAAGCTTCAGCAGGATCTTCAAGATTGGCAATGTGATGCAGATAATTGTCTCCAAGACCCAATGCAATGATTGTGAATGCTTGCTCGAGACATTGAGGTTCCTTTTCCCTCTCGTTTGATGAAGAAGTTCCCTTGACCAGATTCCACAGATTGTACTTCATCAAGTGGAACTTGATCTTCATTTGCCAGGTGTGGAATCCTTGGCCATTGAACTTTTCAATGGCAATGTGAGTATTCATGGGAAGATGCAGGAGAATGGGGCGCACTTTTACTCAGAATTCAGCAACAGTTGGTGTGCTGAATTGGAAACAAATGACGGGCAGAACTGCAGTAACAAATGATGGCGATGAAAAATGAAGTAACCGCTAGACAGTTGCTGAAGGATGGGACAGAACTTGGTGCAGATTTTGAGCAGCATCAGGGACAAATAGGAGCGACATGATGTAGAGGCAGGCAGCAGCAGGGTAGTGGCAGCCTGATGTAGAGGCGGGTAGCAGTAAGAGAATGGCGAGGTAAGTGAGAAGAGGTGGCGAGCAGCAGCAGGGTAGTGGCAGCCTGATGTAGAGGCGGGTAGCAGCAAGAGAATGGCGAGGTAAGTGAGAAGAGGTGGCGGGCAGCAAACACGAGGGGAGCGGCCAGATTTGGAGGAGAAGATGGAAAATGAAGAGGGAAATCGTGGGCAGCTATATGTTGATGAAGACCACACGGAAGCTCCAGCTCCACATGAAGGGGCATGGGAAGGGAAGCCTTCCAAGGAGAGAGAGAGAGAGAAGCTTCTCTTTCTGGCCTCTCTCAACTCAAGTCCTTGGAAGGCAAGGAGGAAGGGGAGCTGGCTCTGATACCACATGAAGGTGCAAGAATGGAATGGAAAGACATAATGAAAATGCTAGAGCAAATCAAAGATAACCAAAGTACTCACATGATGGAAAGCTTGATGTAGATGTTGACTTCTCTGATTTGACACAAGGAAGTACAACACTCTTATAGAGTGCACACACAAACTAAAGTACCTAGTGTATATGGGATAATTCCCAATATGACACGTGGCACTCTCACACAAATACTAGTTCCTAGTACACACTAGAACACTCAACTTGACTTCATGTTCTAACACATTAAACACCATTTTTGCCTCAGTGTGGCACACATCCGTAAAAAAACACGCTCCTAGGTGTGTTATCCAAACAAGTACTTATCGGATGGAGATGCCACTTTGTAAAAAAGTCAATACCACCTATTTTGAGGTGTGTGCAAAGTATTGTGCCCATTGAATATGCTTTGCATGGTGGCTCAAGTACTAAACACCGTTTTTGCATTTGTGTCATGCACAACCATAAAAAAACATAGTCCTAGGTGTGTTATTCGAACTTGTAAGTACTTATCAGATGGAGGCACCACTTTGTACACAAGTCATTACCACCTAGGTTGGGGTACGTGCAAAGTATTATGCACATCGGATATGCTTTGCATGGTCGATCATGCATTATACACCGTTTTTCCCCTAGTATTATGCACAACCGTCAAAAAACGCACTCCAAAGTGTGCTATCCGAACAAGTACTTATGGGATGGGAGAGCGACTTTGCATGCAAGTCAATACCACTTAGTTTTAGGTTTGTGCAAATTCTTTTGACCATCATATATGATTTGCATGGTCAATCAATCATTAAACACCATTTTTTCCTTAGTGTCATGCACAACCGTCAAAAACTACGATCCTAGGTGTGTTATTCGAACAAGTACTTATTGGAAGAGGGTGCCACTTTGCACACAAGTCAATACCACCTAGGTTGTGGTGGGGGAAAATTATTGTGCCCATTAGATATGCTTGCATGGTCAATCATGCATTATACACCGTTTTTCCCCGTGTTAAGCACTACTTTCAAGAAACACGCTCCCAAGTGTGTTGTCCAAACAAGTACTTATTGGATGGGCACCCCACTTTGCATCCAGCCTAGTGCCATCTAGTTGGATATGCATGCAAAGTATTGGGCCCACTGGATATGCTTTTCATGGTCGATCAAGCATTAAACACCGATTTTGTCTGTGTCATGCACAACCGTAAAAAAACACGATCCTAGGTGTGTTATTCGAACAAGTACTTATGGGCTGGGTATGCCACTTGTGTCATCACCCTCAAAATACTAGCCTAGCTTGTTGATGGGAATATTGGGTAAGTTCTACCCCTTTTCTAGCGTTGATTTCTTGGGCTTAGGCAAGGGTTGGAGGTAGGAACGGTCTATTCATCCAATTGGACAAATTACGACATAGGATGGGATTTCCTCTTAGCAGAGACATGATTGGCATTTTCACCTCTGTCAATAGGAAGATAGACAGCCCGGCACTGTTGTAGGGTTTTGGTGAAGTTTCTTCCTCCATGGACAACATGTCATCGAATCTGTACAGGTCTCCTTCTCGTTGAAGGTTATGCAGCACTCGGTCTTTTTGGAACATCTTCTGCATTAGATCCAGAGCGTCTGACTGCTCCAAGCTGAGGTGTTCCTCTTCCTCCACCCTTTCTGGCACCTTGAGCGATTTTGCTCCTCAGTGTTCCATTAGGTGGGCTGGATGGATAGTATCTGACCCCCTACTAGCCTTTAGTCAATGCTCGAACTTATCTTGGCAATCTCACACCAAGTTCTGGGCATCCTTTATGTATTGCTTTTCTAAGACCGACGAGTCAGGGTAGATCTCTTTATAGGTGGGTGCACGTGCCAGGCCCGAGCCTACACTGGTTTGTTCACTTCTGAAATCAAGGGTACCTCGGGGTCACCCTGGGTGGAAGACTGTTCGGAAGTAGAGGCTCCAGGTGGCAAGGGTAGCCGTCTCCTCATTGAACACATCCTAGATGAGCACCTGGTTGGAACCGCCACCTACTCGAATGGCCTTCTTGGATCGAGCTAGAGGCTACGGGGGAATCTTGGGACTAGGCAATGGGGATACCTTACCCTTCTTTGTGAGCTTTCTCATGGCCTTGCCTAGTGCCTTGGCCTACATCCTTGTAATGACTTGTATTGGCACTGTGGCCACATGGCCTTGTTCAATGCTAAGTAGATTGAGGCTGGTGCTCTTTGGCAAGGTGAGGGGAGTGGTTGGTCTCCTCATGGGGTAGAGATGCTTTGTGCCACATCAAAAGGGGTGGGGTTTGTTGTGGTTGGGGAGGTGGGCGTACGATCCCTATATGGATAGTCCTTCAAGAAGTGTGGGCCCTAGAATTTGAAACAAGACACTGGTGGGTTTGAAGTGCTTCAGTAGGGGCATTCACTTGCTCTATGGGGACCTTGGTAGGTATAACATTGGAGCAGGAGTCTCCAAGCAATTGAGTTTAGATCTCTTGCTCTTACATTTACGGGGGCAATCTAGAATATGGGGACTTATTGATCCTTTGGCGGGAGGTAGTGAGTCAGGGTACCACTTCCTTCCTCATAGGGGTAGTAATCATGAAGTCCATGATCAAGATCCTTTTTCTCCCAATCGTTGGGCAATTCTTCAACCAACATTTGATTGACTGGGGCGATGCAAGGTAGCAGGGGTTGTGGACCTAGTATGGGTGGTGGCAACGGAGCTGGCTAAGCCGATTACAGGGCCACCTTGAGAGATCAAGGGGTTGGGTGTGGATGTTATGGCCAATGGGGTTCGCATTTGATACATGGGTTGGGGAAGGGACCTTGGAAATCAACATTGAGAGGTATCATGGTTTCCCCACCTATGGTTGTGTGCGCACTAGAGTGTCAGCCTTGCTCTTAGGTGTGGGCATTCATTGGAGGGGTGGTTGCCATTGCATACCCCACACCAGACATTGTCTCTTCGTGGAAACAAGTGGGGGTAATTGGTGCCTCCTTGGAGGTTCTTGTCCTCCATTGCTGACCTAGCTGCTCCAATAGATTGGAGACCACCTCACTCACATCCAAGCTTTTAGGCTCGTTAGCCTCCTTCTTGCTTGACTCTACACTCGAGGACCTAACCGATGGGGCTATTTCGGAGCGGGGTGAGGCCTTGTCCAAATCCACTTTGTCCATCATATTGTCACATATACTCAATACCACATAGGTTGAGATGTGTACAAAGTATTTTTCCCATCGAATATTCTTTGCATGGTCAATCACACATTATATACCGTTTTTGCCCTAGTGATATGCACAAGCATCAAAAAGCACACTCCTAGGTGTGTTATCCGAACAAGTGCTTATGGGATGGGTGCGCCACTTTGCATGTAAGTCAATACCACCTAGGTTGACATGCATGCAAAGTATTGTATCCATCCAACATGCTTTGCATTATCGATCAAGCATTAAACACCATTTTACCTTACTGTCATGCACAACTGTCGAAAGATAAGGTCCTAGATGTGTTATTCGAACAAGTACTTATGGGATGGGCATGCCACTTTGCATGTAAGTCAATACCACCTAGTTTGAGCTGCATCCAAAGTATTGTGCCCATTGGATATGCTTTGAATTGTCGATAAAACACCATTTTTGCCTTAGTGTCATGCACAACCATCAAAAAACACGGTCCTAAGTGTGTTATTCAAACAAGTACATATCGGATGGGGGTGCAACTTTGTACACAATTCAAATTAGACTAGGTTGAGATGTGTGCAAAGTATTGTGCCCATCAGATATGCTTTGCATAGTCGATCATGCATTATATACCGTTTTTTCCCTAGTGTTGTACACATCCGTTAAAAAAAACGCTCTTAGGTGTGTTATCCGACCAAGTACTTATTGAATGGGCAAACCACTTTGCATGCAACTCAATACCACCTATTTTGAGGTGCATGCAAATTATTATGCCCATTGGATATTGTTTCCATGGTCGATCAAACATTAAATACCATTTTTGCCTTAGTGTCATGCACAACCATAAAAAAACACGGTCCTAGGTGTGTTATTCAAAAAAGCACTTATTGGATGGGGAGGCTAGTTGCACACAAGTCAATACCACCTAGGTTGAGGCATGGGAAATGTATTGTGTCAATCGGATATGCTTTGCATGGTCAATCACGCATTATACACCGTTTCCCCCCGAGTATTATGCACTCTTGTCAAAAAACGCGCTCCCAGGTGTGTTATCCGAACAAGTACTTATGGTATGGGCATGCCACTAAGCATGCAACTCAATAGAACATGTGTTGAGGCATATGCAAATCATTGTGCCCATCGGATATGCTTTGCATCGTCGATCATGCATTATACACTGTTTTTTCCCTAGTGTTATGCAAAACCCTCAAAAAACGCACTCCCAGGTGTGTTATCCAAACAAGCACTTATGGGATTGGCATGCCACTTTGCATGCAAGTCAATACCACCTATGTTGAGGAGTGTGAAAAGTATTGTGCCCATCAGATATGCTTTACATTTTCCATCAAGCATTAAGTTCCGTTTTTGCCTAGATGTTATGCACATTTGGAAAAAAACACACTCCTCAGTGTTTTTTTAGATCAAGTACTTATCAGATGGGAATGCACTCAATACCACCGAGTTTGAGGTGCATGCAAAGTATTGTGCCCATCGGATATGCTTTGCATGGTCAATCGGGCATTAAATACCGTTTTAGCCTTAGTGTCATGCACAACCGTCAAAAAACACGGACTTAGGTGTGTTATTCGAACAATGCTTTGCATGGTCAATCACACATTATACACCGTTTTCCCCCTAGTGTTATGCACTACCCTCAAAAAATACACTCCCGAGTGTGTTATCTGAGCAAGTACTTCTATGGGAGTGCCAACTTGCATGAAACTCAATACCAGATAGGTTGAGGCATATGCAAAGTATTGTGCCCATCGATTATGCTTCGCATGGTCGATCACGAATTATACACCATTTTTTTCCCTAGTGTTATGCACAACCATCAAAAAACTCACTCCCAAGTATGTTATCCACACAAGTACTCATGGGACAGGCACGCCACTTTGCATGCAAGTCAATACCACGTATGTTGAGGTGCATGCAAATTATTGTGGCCATTGGATATGCTTTGCATTGTTGATCAAGCATTAAGTTCAGTTTTTGCCTAAGTGTGATGCACATCCATCAAAAAACACGCTCCTAGGTGTGTTATCCAATCAAGTTCTTATCGAATGGGCACGCCACTTTGCATGCAACTTAATACCACCTAGGTTGTGGTGCATACATAGTATTGTGCCCATCGGATATGATTTGCATGGTATATCAACCATTAAACACTATTTGTGCCTTAGTGTCATGCACAACCATAAAAAAACATGGTCCTAGGTGTATTATTTGATCAAGTGCTTATTAGATGGGGGTGCCACTTTGCATGGAATTTAGTACAACTTGAGTTGAGGTGCATGCAAAATATTGTGCCCATTGGAAATGCTTTGCATTGTCGATCAAGCATTAAACATTGTTTTTGCCTTAGTGTCATGCACAACCGTCAAAAAACACGGTCCTAGATGTGTTATTGAAACAAGTACTTATGGGATGGGTGTGCCACTTTTCATGTAAGTCAATACCACATAGTTTGTATTGTATGCAAAGTATTTTGCCCATCGGAGATGCTTTGCATTGTCGATCAAGTATAAAACACCGTTTTTCCCTTAGTGTCATGCGCAACCATCAAAAGACACGATCCTAGGTGTGTTATTCAAACACGTACTTATAGCATGGGGAATCCACTTTGCACGCAAGTGAAGTTCAAATAGGTTGAGGTGCATGCAAATTATTGTGGCCATTGGATATGCTTTGCATGGTCGATCACGCATTATACACCATTTTTCCCCTAGTGTTATGCACATTCGTTAAAAAACATGCTCTTAGGTGTGTTATCCGACCAAGTACTTATTGAATGGGTGTTCAAATTTGTATGCAACTAAATACCACCAATTTTGAGGCACATGCAAATTATTGTGCACATCGGATATAGTTTTCATGGTCGATCGAGCATTAAATACTATTTTTGCCTTAGTGTCATGCACAACTATCTAGCACGATCGTAGGTACACGTGTTATTCAAAGAAGTACTTATTGGATGGCGGTGCCTCTTTGCACACAAGTCAATAACACCTAGGTTGAGGTGGGGGAAAAGTATTGTGCCCATCAGATTTGCTTTGCATAGTCAATCACGCAGTATAGATCATTTTTCCCCTAGTGTTATGCACTACTGTTAAAAAATGCGCTCTGAGGTGTGTTATCCGAACAAATACTTATGGTATGGGAGTGCAACTTTGCATGCAACTCAATACCCCATATTTTGAGGCATGTGCAAAGTATTGTGCCAGTTGGCTATGCTTTTTTTGGTTGATCACACATTATACATCATTTTTTTCCTAGTGTTATGCACAACCGTCAAAAAATGTGCTCCCAGGTGTGTTATCCGAATAAGTACTTATGGAATGGGCATGCCACTATGCATGTAAGTAAATAACACTGAGACACGTGCAAAGTATTGTGACCATTAGATATGCTTTTCATTGTCGATCAAGCATTAAGTGCCCTTTTTGCCTAAGTGTGATGGACATTCGTCAAAAAACACGCTCCTAGGTGTGTTATCCAATCAAGTTCTTATCGGATGGGCACACCACTTTGCATGCAACTCAATACCACCTGAGTTGTGGTGCATGCATAGTATTGTGCCCATCATATATGATTTACATGGTCTATCAAGCATTAAACACCGTTTGTGCCATAAGAAAACATGGTCTTAGGTATGTTATTCAGCGCCATTTTGCACGCAAGTCAATACAACCTAGGTTGAGGTGCGTGCAAAGTATTTTGCCCATTGGATATGCTTTGCATTGTTGATCGAGCATTAAACACCGTTTTCGCCTTAGTGTCATGCACAATCGTAAAAAAACACGGTCCTAGATGTGTTATTCAAACAAGTACTTATGGGATGGGCGTGCCACTTTTCATGTATGTCAATACCACCTAGTTTGTAGTGTATGCAAAGTATTGTGCCCATCGGAGATGCTTTGCATTGTCAATCAAGTATAAAATACCGTTTTTCCCTTAGTGTCATGCACAACCATCAAAAGACACGATCCTAGGTGTGTTATTCAAACATATACTTATAGGATGGTGGATCCACTTTGCACATAAGTGAAGTTCAAATAGGTTGAGGTACATGCAAAGTATTGTGGCCATTGGATATGCTTTTCATGGTCGATCACGCATTATACACCATTCTTCCCCTAGTGTTATGCACATTCATTAAAAAACATGCTCTTAGGTGACCAAGTACTTATTGAATGGGTGTTCAAATTTGTATGCAACTAAATACCACCGATTTTGAGGCACATGAAAATTATTGTGCACATTCGATATGGTTTGCATGGTCGATTGAGCATTAAATACCATTTTTGCCTTAGTGTCGTGCACAACCGTCAAACAGCATGATTGTAGGTACACGTGTTATTCGAACAAGTACTTATTAGATGGGGGTGCCTCTTTGCACACAAGTTAATAACACCTAGGTTGAGGTGGGGGAAAAGTATTCTGCCCATCAAATATGCTTTGCATAGTCAATCACGCATTATAGATCATTTCCCCCCTAGTGTTATGCACTACTGTCAAAAAGCGCACTCTGAGGTGTGTTATCCGAACAAATACTTATGGTATGGGAGTGAAACTTTGCATGCAACTCAATACCCCATATTTTGAGGCGTGCAAAGTATTGTGTCGGTCGGCTATGCTTTTCTTAGTTGATCACACATAAGACACCGTTTTTTTCCTAGTGTTATGCACAACCGTCAAAAAATGCACTCCCAGGTATGTTATCCAAACAAGTACTTATGGAATGGACATGCCACTATGCATGTAAGTCAATAACACTTGTGTTGAGGCACCTGCAAAGTATTGTGACCATTAGATATGCTTTGCATTGTCGATCAAGCATTAAGTGCCCTTTTGCCTAAGGTTGATGCACATTCGTCAAAAAACACGCTCCTAGGTGTGTTATCCGATGAAGTTCTTATCGGATGGGCACGCCACTTTGCATACAACTCAATACCACCTAATTTGTGGTGTGTGCATAGTATTTGCCCATCAAATATGATTTGCATGGTCTATCAAGCATTAAACACTGTTTGTGCCTCAATGTCATGCACAACCATAAGAAAACATGGTCTTAGGTGTGTGATTCGAATAAGTGCTTATCAGATGGGGTGCCATTTTGTACGCAAGTCAATACAACCTAGGTTGAGGTGTGTGCAAAGTATTTCTCCCATTGCATATGCTTTGCATTGTTGATCAAGCACTTAGTGTCATGCACAACCGTAAAAAAACATGATCCTAGATGTGTTATTCAAACAAGTACTTATGGGATGGGAGTGCCAATTTTCATGTAAGTCAATACCACCTAGGTTGAGGTGTGTGCAAAGTATTGTGTCCATTGGATATGCTTTGCATTGTCAATCAAGATAAAATACTATTTTTGCCTTGGTGTCATGTACAACCATAAAAAAACATGGTCCTAGGTGTGTTATTCAAACAAGTACTTATCGGATGGGGGATCCATTTTCCACACAAGTCAAGTGCAACTAGGTTGAGGCATGTACAAAGTATTGTGCCCATTGGATATGCTTTGTATTGTCAATCAAGCATCAAGTTTCATTTTTGCCTAAGTGTGATGCACATCTATTAAAAAACACGCTCCTAGGTGTGTTATCCGATCAAGTACTTATCTGATGGGCACGCCACTTTGCATGCAACTCAATACCATTGATTTTGAGGCATGTGCAAAGTATTGTGCTCATCAGATATACTTTGCATGGTCGATTGAGTGCCGTGCCCATCCTTTAAGAACTTGATTGGATAACACACCTTAGGAGCGTGTTTTTTGATGGATGTGCATCACTTAGGCAAAAAATGTACTTCATTTTGCCTCAGTGTCGTGCAGAACCCTTAAAAAGCACGGTCCTAGATGTGTTATTTGAACAACTACTTATGGGATGTGTGTGCCACTTTGAATGTAACTCAATACCACCTAGGTTGAGGTGTGTGCAAAGTATTGTGACCATCGGATATGCATTGCATTGTCGATCAAGCATAAAACATCATTTTTTGCCTTAGTGTCATGCACAACAATAAAAAAACACGGTCCTAGGTGTGTTATTCAAATAAGTACTTATCGGATGGGGGCGCCACTTTAAATGCAATTCAAGTTCAACTAGTTTGAGGTGCATGCAAAGTATTGTGTCTATCGGATATGCTTTCCATGGTCGATCACGCATTAAACACCATTTTTTCTCGTGTTATGCACATCCATCAAAAAACGCGCTCTTAGGTGTGTTATCCTACCAAGTACTTATTGTATGGGCATGTCACTTGGCATGCAACTCAATACCACTGATTTTTAGGAGTGTACAAAGTATTGTGCCCATCGGATATGCTTTGCATGGTCGATCGAGCATTAAATACCGTTTTTGCCTTAGTGTCATGCACAACTGTCAAAAAACACGGTCCTAGGTGTGTTATTCAAACAAGCACTTATGAAAAAGAAAAGTGAAGTGTTTGGGCATTTCAAAGCTTTTAGAGCTATGGCTGAAAAAGAAATAGGCCTGCAAATAAAATGCCTAAGGTCAGATGGAGGGGGAGAGTACCTCTCAAATGAGTTTGCAAGGTTCCTGCAAGAGCATGGCATAAAACAGCAATATTCATGCAGTCATACCCCACTACAAAATGGGCTTGCAGAAAGGAAAAACATGAATATTGGAGAGGTATCTCGGGCCATGCTAAATGAAAAAGACCTACCAGATTATTATTGGGCTGAAGCAGTTGCTACAGCACTTTACATAATGAACAGGACTCCCACTGTTGCAATGCATGGCATGACGCCAGAGGAGATGTATACTGGTAGGAAACCAGATATTTCTCATTTGAAAATTTTTTGTTGCATTGCCTATGTTCATGTGCCGGATGAGTTGAGGTCCAAGTTGGATCCAAAAGCTGAGAAGTGCATCTTTATTGGTTATTCTCTGCAGCAGAAAGGGTATAGATGCTATAACCCTTCTACTCGTAAGTTTACAGTGAGCAGAGATGTTTTTTATGAGATAAGCTGCTCATGAGCAGCTGGTATAAACCAGTAAATGTGATTGATGATGTAGATGCACAAAATGAAAATGCTGCACAGAATTCACAACAGCAATCACAAAATATTAGTGGACCTACAGTGTCCTCTAACAATGGTTCACATACTTCGCCATGGACAGGCAGATTGAGATCAAGAGAATCTCCTCAAAGCAATGCAGATAGTGGTATGCAGGTATCACGAAAAGGAAAAGAGAGGGTAGATCAGCCCATGTTTGATGTGAATCCAAGTCACTCTTATGTGGATGGTGAATCCAGTGGCTCAGAACAGAGCATTGATGATGAGTTGGGTATTCCTTCTGTTGTTACACCTGGAGTAAGGAAGACCAGGGATGTTTTGAGAGCATCTGGAAGTGAGCCTACTTTGCAAGGTCTACCAGATCCTGTGGATAGGCTGAAATATGATGGATTTACAGCCAGTCACTATGCCTATATGGTCAAAGTGATACAGGAACCAGAACCCACTTCTTTTGAGCAAGCCATGGGAAAAGAAAAATGGGAGAAAGCCATGGATGAAGAAATGGATGCCTTGGAAGCAAATGCTACATGGGAATTGGTGCCTTTGCCTAAAGACAAGAATGCAATTGGCTGTAAGTGGGTTTATAAGATGAAGCACAATGCAGATGGTCCTGTGAACAAATACAAGGCAAGATTAGTTGTCAACGGGTATGCACAGACATATGGCATTGATTATGAAGAAACATTCAGTCCGGTTGCAAGGATGGCAACCATAAGAGCAGTCATTGCTATGGCTGCATCAGAATGCCTTCTTGCATGGTGATTTGCAAGAAGAGGCCTTTATGGAGAAGCCACCAGGTTATGTTCATGTTGTTCATCCTGAGTTTGTTTGCAGGTTGAAGAAAGCCTTGTATGGCTTGAAGCAAGCACCTAGAGCATGGTCTGACAGGATAGGACAGTATCTTGTCACTATTGGCTTTTAGATTTCCAAGGCAGATTTCTCACTTTATGTGAGAAAAATAGAGAAAGGTATTATGCTGCTTGTCATTTATGTTGATGATTTGATCATCACAGGTGACAGTGATGAAGATATCCTTCATGTGAAAATGCTATTGAAGCAGAAGTTTGAGATGAAGGATTTGGGAGAGCTGCGTTATTTCTTGGGCATTGAGGTGATTAGATCACCAAGTGGGATACGGCTCTTGCAGAGGCAGTATGGATTGGACATGCTATCCAAATATGGGATGACATGCTGTAAGCCTATTTCAGTTCCTTTGGAGCAGAATGTGAAGCTGAGTGCAGATGCAGGTGAGCTTCTGGAAGACCCTACTATCTACAAACGCATAGTAGGAAGTTTGATTTATATGACTATTACTAGGCCAGATTTGAGCTATGCTGTTGGATTGGTAAGTCAGTTTATGCAGGCTCCAAGGAAACCGCATTTGGATGTGGCTAGACGCATACTCAGGTATGTGAAGTCCACATTGCAGTATGGACTATTTTATGAGGCTGGGGTTTAGATACAGTTGCATGGATACACTGATGCTGATTGGGCTGGTAGTATTTCTGATAGACGATCTACCAGTGGATATGTGTTCTCTTTTGGGAGTGCAGTCACTTGGAGCAGCAAGAAACAGCCTACAGTTGCCTTATCAAGCACAAAGGCTGAGTACAGGGGTGCAGCAATGGCTGCATGTGAGGTAGCTTGGTTGCATAAGCTACTCTATGATATGCATCAGTCTACAGATGGGCCAGTTGTCATTTATTGTGACAACATGAGCAGTATACACTTGGCAAATAACCCAGTCTATCATGCTAGAACAAAGCACATTGAGGTGCATTATCACTATGTGCGGGAGAAGGTTTTACTAGGTCTTATTGATCTAGTTTATGTCAGCACAGAGGATCAGGTAGCTGACATATTCACAAAGGCATTGGGCACAGAGAAGCTGCACAAGTTCAGAGACCTGCTTGGTGTGCAGGAATTGGGATTGAGCTCGAGGGGGAGTGTTGAGATATCAAGCTCCACTCATGATATGCCAGGGTGACCGTTGTGCATTTATGTCACCGACTTGTTAGCACCGACTTGTTAGCTGCAGATGCGGTTGGTACACCGCCCATGAATAATAGCTAGATGACAGATATCCTTATGTACTCTAGTTCGTGGCTTAGTTAGTATGCCACCTTAGTTAGCTGAGTTTGGTTTGAGACCCACATATAGGGTTCTCCTATTTCTTTGTACTAGAGTTCTTTTAGCTTTCACAACTAAAAAGAGGAAAACTGTTTTCAGCCTCCACCTTTGTGTGTATTCCCCCATTGTGTATGTGAGAAAGCCGCAAGTGAGACTCCTTCCTTCTCTCCCACTATCTTCACATTCCTTGCCTTCATTCATTCTCCCCTCATTTCATTGAAGCAAGAAAGCAAGGAAGAGTAAGAAAGCAAGGAAGGAAGAGCAAGAAAGCAAGAAAGAGTAGTTACAAACCTTTTTGCAGGTACTTGTAAAATTTTTTTGATTAATTTTTAATCTAAGTTTTGTAGATTTGTTTTTTTTTAATTTGAAGAGAGAGAAATAAAGAAAGAAAGAAAGACAGGAACTAGAGAGAGAGAGAGAGAAAGTTTGGAGAAAAGGAGAGGAGCCTTGGGGGCCGCAGCCTCCAAAAGGAAGAGGGAAGTAGGAAAAAGAGAAAGGAGAAGGTGGTAGCGGGGAGGAGAGAGAGAGAGAGAGAGAGAGAGAGAGAGAGAGAGAGAGAGGTCTGAGAGGCAGGTGCCGAGATGGAGGGGAGGAAGGTGGTGGAAGGGGGGGAGGAGAGGCAGCGACGGCAGGAGGGGGGAGGTTGCGGCAGAGGGGAGGGGGGAGGCTGCGGTAGAGGGGAGGGGAGGACAGAGGGGGAGGCGCGGCGGGGTAGGGGATGTTGGGGATTTCTCTCAAGGAATCAAATTATTGTGCATGGTTCTTATTGAGTCGACTCACTGGCCACATGGACACTAGGTGGTAGCTTGAAGGTGATTGGACCATGCAAGTGATTGAGGCTATTGGCTCCTTCCTACATATATATTTGGGTTGTCGTTTGTAGTATACATGTAGCTTAGGATCTCGCGTCGTATTCTGATGAGGGACGTAGGCTTAAGTGTGGCAAGCAAACATAGTGCATGCATGTGTAAAAGGAACGTGTATTATCATGGTTGAGGTAATGAAGGCTTTTGCCTTCATTGGGGGTTGTAGAGTTTAGGAGGAGTTTAAGGGTTAGAAGGAGGTTCCAAGGTTTAGAAGGAGGTTCCAAAGTTTAGAGAGAGGTTCCAGGGTTTAGAAGGAGGTTCCAGAGTTTGGAAGAGGTTCCAGGGTTAGAAGGAGGATCCAAGGTTCAGGGTAGAGATTATGGTGGAGAATTCGTCTCCCTCCTAGATCATGGAGGTTAAGGGTTGAGGAACTAAGGGTTTAGGGGGAGCATAGGAGTGGGAGAGGAAGAAGGTGTAAGAGCATGGGGGAAAGAAGAGAGAGGAGGGAGGAGGAGGGAGGAGGAGGAGGAGGAGGGAGGAGGAGGAGGGAGGAGGAGGAGGAGGAGGGAGGAGGAGAAGGGAGGAGGAGGATGGAGGAGGAGAGGGAGAGGATGGGTTGCAAGGTTGTAGGAGAGGGGAGGAGGAGTTGCAAGGTTAGGACATGCTTTTGGACATGGAGTGCAAGGAATCATGGACACTTGAGACCATTGCTTGGAATACCAAAGTAGAACTCAACATAATGCCACAAAGAGTGTGGGCTTCATTCCATTATGGGGTATTTATACAAGTTGGAGAGCTTCTCTCTCTCTGCATGTAGGAATTGTAAGACATTCTCTCTCTGCATCTAGAACTTGCATATAGAAGTTGCATGTAGAAGTTGCAAGTTGCATGTAGGAGTTGCATGTAGCAGTTGCAAGTTGCATGTAGAAATCACATGTTGCATGCAGCATGTAGCAATTGCATGTAGAACTCGCATGTAGAACATGCATGTAGAACTCACATGTAGGAGTTGCATGTAGAACTCACTTGTAGAACTCGCATGTAGGAGTTGCATGTAGGAGTTGCATGTAGAACTCGCATGTAGGAATCATATGTAGAACTTGCATGTAGAACATGCAAGTTGGATTTCTAAGAGGGATTATTTCTAGCCTTATGCAAGTACAAGCGGAGCTTTGCCGCTACTCTACACACACATTCTGTTCTACCTAAG
This sequence comes from Dipteris shenzhenensis, assembly GCF_047967505.1. Lineage (NCBI taxonomy): Eukaryota > Viridiplantae > Streptophyta > Polypodiopsida > Gleicheniales > Dipteridaceae > Dipteris > Dipteris shenzhenensis. The sequence goes on from NC_141623.1 coordinate 11,560,591, forward strand.
TCCATGTTAGCATAGAGACAACATACTCCCGGATCCATTTTATTACCCATCCTCGGGTTATGGCTTATTGCGAGCACGTAGCTAGATTGCCATGGCTTTAGTCCAGTGGTTATGGAACTTGTGTCATGCCGCTCGATCCTACTGTAAAGCCTTGGCACCATACAATTTTTGCTCAGTTTCTAAGTAGCCTAGCCTGTATCCACCATTTGTTTGAACAGAGATATGTGGCATGCTTCTAAGAAGATCACTCTTTCATAGAGTCAGCTTGTAATCTGAGCATCGACCCGTTCATTGGGATTGAACTGAGTGGAGGCAAATGGGTATCGAGGTAACGTGGGACCTCCAGAATGAATTCCAATGTTTTGCAGAAGATAGCACTTAGGTGAAGGAAGCGATCAATGTTGCCGCGCATTATTTGTTCATGCTACTGAAGTGCTCAGATCATTGTGCCTTGGATATTCCATTCTACACTAGAGTATGGTTCGATCATTGGCCAATTAATGGTGCGATCTTCATCCAAAGTGTGTATGTTGGCTTTTCATTTTTTACATCATGGAACTGCATAAACTTGGGATCGGTTCTGAGACATGGAGGTGCACGTAGGTACTCTTTCAAGAAGATTACATCAAAGAGCTTCGGATGGCGCCAATCAGGTTGTGGATCCAACTTGCTTATCCAACCTTCACTAATTTGATGCTGACAAAGGTTGGTAGGAAAGTTGTCCAAGGTCACCTCGAGTTTTCATATCAGGATATTTGCTCCAAAATTCCTTAATGGGGTTACTAGGAAGTGGTATGTCATCAAAATCATACCCATCATTGGAACTTGGCATGGTAGTATGAATTGGATTGTCCTGATCTTGATATTCAAAATCAAATACTATGTCATTCTCTACTAATGAAAGCACAAGTAGTGTCGGAGGTGATGACGGGACAGGGAGAGAATCTGGGGACATGGGGGAGAAATATGGAAGAGTGTTAGTTATGGAAGGGGGGGCAGAGGGGAGGGGGGGAAGAACTGGGCAAATGGTTTGAGCAGCTTGGTAATCCTCAAGGGTAGGATTAGCAAGGGAAGGGAAGAAGCTAGGTGTGAGGGGCTTGTAAGTTTGTGACTGTTGGGTTAGTTGAAAATGGTGAGAGGCATGAGCAAAGAGATGATGGAGGGAATAGATGTTAGGATGGAGCTCAGGGAAGGTTAAGAGGGTGGTAGCAGCAAGGGTAAGTGAGGTTATGACATTGGCAGAGAGAGTGGTTAGATATGGAAAGCTGGATGTGAGATAGGCCCTATCATCTTCCCACCTTCTTTTTGCTGGTGCGATGGGATCATCAACTGCATGGGTGGGATGCCAGTTATGTCATGCCTTGTAAATAATAGTGATGTCCTTTGTAGCAATGGAAACAAACTAGCAATAACCCTAAGGGGAGGACTACCCATGAGGCATACATATGCAATGAAAGCATCCATCTTGAGTGCTATAAACTCGGCATGTGTAGATAGGTAGAAGATATTTTTCTCATCTTCGGACAAGTCTTGGCAAATTATGCGCAGAGTTTTGGTCCCTATGGAACATTCCCATTTGATTGTTGGATGAGCAGATATGATCTTGATTTGGAGTTGCTTCCATTGAATAAGTATGTGTGCGTTGAGATGATCTTCCACTTGTAGAGCAGCCACAAGCTCTTAGTACACCACCATTGTGCATTGTAGTGGGGTTTCATTGGTGTTGTCTTCCATTTCCTCATTGTTGTGCACTTAGCAATTGGAGTTCAAGCTTGGAGATGATTATCTTTTGGGAGTGCATCTCATTCATTTTTTCTTTGTATTTCTAGTAGATGGTTGTAGATGCCTCCTTAAGCTTTCTCATTTGTAAGATGACCTTTGCCTGTTGAGGAATGTCTTCAGTGGCATTAGACCATTGTTCCAAGACTTGTGCTTGTGAAGTGCTGGCCTCTTTAGTGGTAGCAAGTTGGTCCTTTAAGATTCTTCATTCCCTTGTAAGCTCGTCAATGCTGAAGGCACATACTGCCAAAGCTTGTTTCATGTCTTCAAGCTTGTCTTTGCAATCCTGGAGCTCTTCTTCTTTGTGAATTAAAGTGAGTCGAGCTTGTGCCACTACCTCCGTTTGCTGAGCATGTGTGGAGGTCAAGGAGTTATAGTAGGTCTATAGAATTGCCATTGCTTGTACTACTCATTAGGAAAAAAGGGAGCTCATTTTGGGGCCTTTTAGAAGAGAGAGAAAATAGGCTCTCAACCAATCAGGAGTGGGCCAACGTAACGTTGAAAATTCAACAAAAGAAGATGAAAATAAGAAAAAGAAATAGTACTATATGTTCGTAGAAGCATGTCACATTAATGAGGTGATCTAATTTGAATCTTTTAAAAATTTATTTTCTGTGCAGAATTTGGTGATTCTGACACCGCAGACGCGTCCGGAACGGCTCAAAACCCCAAAAACGGCACTAGAAACGCTGGAATCGGACATCCGGAGGCCCGGAAACGGCCAAAAAAGGCCGAAAAGTGGGATTTGCAGCAAAACGCGATCTGGCACCTTTTGAGATTTCAAAAGGTGCCAGATCGCGTTTTGCTGCAAATCCCACTTTTCGGCTTTGAGATTTCAAAAGGTGCCAGATCGCGTTTTGCTGCAAATCCCACTTTTCGGCCTTTTCAAAAGGTGCCAGATCGCGTTTTGCTGCAAATCCCACTTTTCGGCCTTTTTTGGCCGTTTCCGGGCCTTCGGATGTCCGATTCCAGCGTTTCCAATGCCGTTTTTGGAGTTTTGGGCCGTTCCGGACGCGTCTGCGGTGTCAGAATCACCAAATTCTGCACAGAAAAGTGTTGCTCTTATATGAACATTGAATGTAAAGCATGTGAAAGAATATATTTATTCCTTTTCACACTGACATTTCTCACGCAAGTATCCATATTTTCTTGCTTTTGTAGAGAGAGAAAAGAGAAAATAGTGAATTTCTTACAGGGCCCCAAAATGAGCTCCCTTTTTTCCTAATGACTGTCAGCTGTGTTTGACTTTGGTGGAGGTTGGAGGTCACGTCCCTCACTGCCTTCTCTTGAGCTTGGAGAGCTTGGTTCATGCACACTTCTTCTACCTCCTTCTCATCTATCTGTGCCCAAAATGCCTTGACCTCTATGGTGATTTCCTGGAATTGGTCTTTGATTTCTGTTGCAGTCTGTCTAACCAATTCTCTTGCATATTCTTCCTTGGCCAAGCTAGTGAATAGTTCTGACATTTGGATCATTTGGCTAGCTTGATGTTGGATAATGACAGATGGTGATGAGGACTGGTGATATTGTTGATGCAAGTGGTGCCCATGTAGCCATCCCGATGATTCTATAGTACTTGAGGGAGGTTGTTCCGATTGTATTTTAGTCCCTTGTGTACAATAGTCATACTGTTGATCTGGCACTAGCTCACCTTCTGGCTCATCGATTGGCATGGCATCGATGGGTGGTTCTAATGATGATGTAGCCTCAGGCTCTGGTGCCGATCTTTCCTCAGGCTCTAGTGCCGATCTTACCTCAGGCCCTAGTTGTTGCTGTTGTTGGAGATATATTGGTTGCAGTTGTGCACCGAGCTGTAGCATCTCAATCCTGACCTCCAGAATAGGTATTTCTTCTAAGGCATCTACACTTGTCAATGTGATAGTAGGAGAAGTTGGTGATGGCTCCCATACTGGTGAGAAGGGTATGTCCAACTCCTCAATTGGTTTGGTGACTAGGGCAGAGTCACTTCTCTTTCTTGTAGCTCTTTTTTGATGATTATAGCCAATAAGTGTGGAATATTTGAACAAAGTTTAATCTACAAAATATATAACTTGTATGAGTTTAATTAAAAATTAATGTCAATGGAAAAATAATTGTTAAAAATGTTATAACTATACCAATTCTACATCATCAAGATGCAAAATTGGTGCTCCATGATTTTAAATGGCTATTTTTCCTTCCTACAAAAGCCATTCTACTACATCCTCTCTCATGGAATGATAATCCTTGTCACTTCCAATGACATTTGAACCTTTTGTCTTACTCTTTATGCAATTCCAAACAAGTTTTAATTGGCTATACATCTGATCTACAGTTCTAGCTCTAATGAATTTCATGACTATCGTTTCTTGATTAACTATACTCCAGCCCATATAACAAATAACAAAGTAAAGTAAATCAAAATTTAATGCAAGTCTAAATATCTTAATTTATCAATTGTATTGAGAAGAATAATAATGTCAATTTAAAAATATTAAGTAATACAATGGAACTTTTAAAAACTCCATGAGTAACTATGCTTTATCTCACCTTAATAGCCTATGCAAAATCTTCACTTTTCTCATTGGATCTTCTCAATTCACAATCCAAACATTTAATCAAATTCATAACCATAATAAAATGAAATCATCTTTACAAATATCTTTGTTAAGAAAACTTTTTCTAAGAGTTAAATTCTAAGAGATGTACACTATATTCTATAGTTTATAATATATAAAAAAGGTGAAATGCAAACATCATTGCATACCTTGATGGATTGTTAACTCTTTTGACTACTAGAATTTTTTTGCTTTGATTTCTTATTCTAGAAAGAAAATAACAATACAAAGTACACTAAGGAATAATTACATCAATTAATAAGATGACTAACCTAGAAACGCAAACGTTGTAACACGCTTACCTACATACATAATGAATCTTGTGGGGCCATGTCATTTCTATCCATACCTTGAAAAAGTTGAAAAAATGACCCACAAATTTGAAATTTTGTCCATTTTCTACACTCTTGTAATAATCATTGTATGAATGAATTACAAAAGGTATAAATTAATGAATGTAAGAATCTCTTTTAACACCACCTTGGAAACATGAAAACATGCAATGAAAATACACATTCAAAATCACTCAAAATTTGATTATGCAAGAACATAATTAAATTCTTGGATTCAACATGGCATAAGTTACTAATTACCTCATTCACAAAAGATCCATATGGGTAAGTGTCTCATCATCCTATCAAAATTTATGTCCATCCAACTCAAAATAATGAAACTCTTATTCTTTAAGATCATCATGCAAACTCAAATGGATTTGTTAAGAACTTAAATGACTATGAGCTTTATCCTATTAAAGTAGAAGCAAATATAATATTATAACTTTCTTGGCCACTTTTTAATTCACACCATAAGACTAGATGGCAATAACTTATCCCATGTAAAAAGAGTCCACAACTCAATGTTGTCATGATCCTCCATGTGAATTGATTCATTATGCACCTCCTTCACAAAGATAAATACAATATGATGAGTAAATAAATAAGGGTTAACACAACAGAATCTCAAAAACTCAAGGATTCAAAATGATAAAAGCTACTAGGTAGCACATATGTGCAGAATGCAAAAGTTTAACACCAAACATTGAAGATATCTTACATATTAGAACACTTCAAAAAATTATAAAAGATTATATACTACATGCATTGGAATAAAACTAAGCATGTTTAATAATTAAATCATGCTTATTACAAAACCATAGGATATGAGATGATAATCAATTGTGCAATCCATACAGTGGAATAAAACGAATCATATTTGATGAGAAACTAATTGCCATAAACATTCAATGCCAAATAACATCGTATGCACATTAAATCATGCTTATTAGAAAACCATAGGATATGAAAAGCACAATCAAGGCTAATGGAAGACATGATGCAACAGACATGTTACCATAGGATATGAAAAGCACAGTCAAGGCTAATGGAAGACATGATGCAACAGAGATGTTACCATAGGATATGAAAAGCACAGTCAAGGCTAATGGAAGACATGATTCAACAGAGATGTTACCATAGGATATGAAAAGCACAATCAAGGCTAATGAAAGACATGATGGAACAGAGATGTTGAAGAGATCTTATACACTAGAACACTTTTGAAGATGATAATCAATCATACAATCCATGTAGTGGAATAAAACTAAGCATAGTTTATAAAAATTTAATTGCCACAAACATTCAACACCAAACATTGAAGACATCATATGCACATTAAATCATGCGAAGAGCACAACCAAGACTAATAGAACACATGATGCAATGGAGAGATTGAAGACATCTTATACACTAGAACACTTCCGTAAATGATAATCAATCATACAATCCATGTAGTGGAATGAAACTGAGCATAGTTGATAAAAACTTAATTGCCACAAACATTCAACACCAAACATTGAAGACATCATATGCACATTAAATCACACTTATTACAAAACCACCGGATACAAAAATCACAACCAAGGCTAATGGAAGACATAATGCAATGGAGAGATTCAAGGCATCTTATGTACTAGAACACTTTTGAGATTATAATCAATCATACAGTCCATGTAGTGGAATAAAACTGAGCATAGTTGATAAGAATTTAATTGCCACAAACATTCAACACCAAACATTGAAGACGTTGTATGCACTTTAAATCATGCTTATTACAAAACCATAGGATATGAAGAGCACAACCAAGGCTAATGGAAGACATGATGCAATGGAGAGATCGAAGACATCTTATACACTAGAACACTTCTGAAGATGATAATCAATCATACAATCCATGTAGTGGAATAAAATTGAGCATATTTGATTAAAAAATAATTTCCACAAACATTCAACACCAAACCTTGAAGACATCGTATGCACATTAAATCATGCTTATTAAAAAACCACAAGATATGAAAAGCACAATCAAGGCTAATGGAAGACATGATGCAATGGATACATTGAAGATATCTTAAACACTAGAACACTTCCAAAGATAATAATCAATCATGCAATCCATGTAATGAAAAACAATTGAGCATATTTGACAAAAAGTTAATTACCACAAACATTCGATACCAAACATTGAAGACATCGTATGCACTAGAACACTTCTCAAAATGATAGTCAATTGTATAATACATGTAATAAAATGAAACTAAGCATTATTGATTAAAATTTTATTACCACAAAAGCTTCAAGTTGTGTCACAAATTAATTTCTATGCCACTTTTGTATTCACAACATAGATTACTAGATAGTACCTTCTCCATGTGAGAAGGCTCGACAACTATGTTGTCATGATCTTGCATGTGCATACATTCATGAAGCATCTCCTTCATGTTGGAGGGCTCGGCAACTCTTATGCTATCATGATCATGCATGTGCATAGATTCATGAAGCATCTCCTTCAAATAGATAAATACAAATATCATTTGATTAAACACAATATCATCTTAAATAATTTTGAGTATATGTTGTTGATACATGCAATTAAGGTTTCGGGGGGGTCACTTAGTGTAATATGTCTATATCACATGCGTTCAAGGCTTCTTTTAACCCCTATGTAACCTATTTTTAAATTTCCTTATACCCCCTCTCTAAAATTTTGCAAATTTTAAATCCCATAATGTAAATATTTTTTTTTCCTAGAGGTTCCAAAACGAGCAGCTAGACTCTAGTGAGTAGCAACCATTAGTATATTAAATATTCAAGCCATCTCAATTTGAGCAAGCCAACCATCTATATTAGATTAATATAATCATTTATGCCCAGTTTAAATAGCCTAACATAACCCTTCCCGAGTCGACTTACAAAATCTAGCAACCTATATATGCACATCTCAGCCTCAATCATTCCTCATCCATCAGATTAGTGGATCATCAATTCAAATAGGTAGAAAACAAGATTGTCAAGTGTCTTAGAGCTTCTACAAGTGGACCACATATCCATCAAAGCATTCGTAAGTATAATACCTACCAACGGCTTTCAAGGTGAAAAAATGTTTACTGCATTCAGAGAGACATGTGTTGAACCATTCAAGAGAGCATATTGCTTCCTCACCATGCCAATGTTGTTCATATCATGTGATCAGTATAGAGACTAGGAGACAACATTCTACACAAGAACCTCATCAAGGACTTGTACCCTTATCAGCTACTCTATGTTACCATAGGCTTTCAGAATGCAAAACATCCACTTCTATTATTCAAAAGACGCTCCTTATCATAAAAATCATCATATACTAGAGCTATACTCTAAAACATAAAAAATAGTGCATGAACATCACTGATATCTCTAACATCATGTTACATTTTCCTCCTAACATAGGGTCAATACCAAATCATCGGATACAAGTATGCTACATCCAAGGTATGAGATCTTAAATTTGGACGATCTAGATCTATGGAGTGCTCCTTGATGTCCTTGTCATGTGCAAGCAAACAATCTCAACAACTCTATAAGATAGCAAACACATCAATCAAGCTAGGAGAGCACATTTTGAGCTCGACGTACATCAAACACTTGGCATATATATCCACCAACATTGTGGGCAAGCAAACTCCTCTCTAAGAATCTTGGTCATTCTTAGCTTCTCCTTTGCTACCATGTAAGCTCTCTCTTTTTTTTAAACCATGGAAATTTTCCTAAAAGGTCAATTTTCATGCCCATGAGTCTTCTAGATCCTGATTTATGAGTCAATATCTTGAATGAACATTATAAAAGTCATCCTACACTTGAGATAATAGAATAAGTTCATTATTACGTCAGTAATTTGAGATCTAAGAAGCTTTCTTGTAATTAGCTTGTTAATGAGGTATACTAAATATTCACTTCAAATAAAGAAAAATAATTTTTTCTTCTCGTCACACCTCAATCCAACTCGCCCAGGCCGGCCCTACATGGTCCCAATAAACGCCTTTTCTAGCTCCATTACTAGCAATAATCACATGCAAACAAGTTGTTTCTTTGCTCTGGGTATTATGCCTTTGTTCTAAATTTGTTCTAGCACCTCAATCCAATCACTAGCCTAGGCCCTATATGGTATTAGTCAAAGTCTTTTCTAGCTCTATTACTGGCCAAAATCCCATGCAAAACAAGTCGTTTCTTTGCTCCAAGTATTCTACCTCTGTTTGGGTTCTGTTCTAGCTTCTATAACCTCTACCTCCAGGTCCTTGTAGCCTCTTGCAAACCTTTGTACCTGCATGTACACTTGCACTAGCATTCCGTACACTCCCTAACATCTTGGGATGCTAACTCCATGTTCCAAGCCTCCAATCCACTCCATAATATGATGAAATCCTGCTAATTGACATGTGGATATTTTGTACATTTTTGTCCACCAAGGAAACCCAACCTTTCCATGTAATTTCCTAGATGTGATGCCCATATGATACCCAATATGCTGCCCATGTGGCAACCTCTTTTCTTGTCTTTTCAATATTTGTTTGCTGCCCACATGACAACCAATGTGCTTCCCATGTCGCAACCCAATCCTACCCTCGTCCACCTCCCCCATGCTCTCCCCATGGTCTCTAGAACCTGCTTGTCAATGGTGTCAATTGAACCACAAGAAGGACAGCCTATTGGTTAGCCTACTTCCACATTTGCCTACCTTGGGATGCTAACTCCATGTTCCAAGCCTCCAATCCACTCCATAATATGATGAAATCCTGCTAATTGACATGTGGATATTTTGTACATTTTTGTCCACCAAGGAAACCCAACCTTTCCATGTAATTTCCTAGATGTGATGCCCATATGATACCCAATATGCCGCCCATGTGGCAACCTCTTTTCTTGTCTTTTCAATATTTGTTTACTGCCCACATGACAACCAATGTGCTTCCCATGTGGCAACCCAATCCTACCCTCGTCCACCTCCCCCATGCTCTCCCCATGGTCTCTAGAACCTGCTTGTCAATGGTGTCAATTGGACCACAAGAAGGACAAAGCCTATTGGTTAGCCTAGTTCCACATTTGCCTACCTACAAAGCCTATTAGTTAGCCTAGTTCCACATTTGCCTACCTACAATTCTACATTAGTTGGTAACCAATAGTAGATGCTTGCAAATGTAGCCGATACATTCTCACAATTTTTAGGTACATCATGATTGGTAGCAAGATTCACAAGACAGTAAACATTTGTTCCCACAGCTTCCAAAAACATTGCAGTAAGGAATCCCATAGGAGATAATTCATGCACATTCATAAATTCACCAAAAATAGACATAAAACGTGTTTCAACAGCTCACAAATTGGAGGTATTTATACAAAATATAGATCTTTTTCTATAGACCATCTATTAGATGCCTTAAGTGCCTTCACTTTGTAGCTTTGAGACAGCTCATGCAGCAATCCATACATAGATACCATATTGGAAACATAGCAATCGATCCTGTTTCTCATTTTGCACGAAAATTTCATCAAAATCTGAGTCCATTCTTGGTTTGAATGACGACATTGCCAGTTACCAAGTCTCGTTCCTTTAAAAAATGTAGGAGACACAATTTACATCAAGCACAAAAAATGTTGGAAATGTAGCCTTAAAATCATTCATGTTGCTTTAAGAAATAGTAGAAACTTTAAACATGCTCCACCCATTAAAATCAGCCCACAAGCTTCACTTCTTTGATTTCATATAGAAACAATAATTATAATATTAGTAGATTTTCAAAAAACCCAAAAAAACTCAACACCTATGACCTATTGAACCTACATAATATAAGATAACAATATTGAATGATTTAATATGAGGGCTCACAAGTTAGGAGTTGACCCATTATCGTAACATCCGTTGCTACAACTTACCTTGGTCCAAGTATATAAATGGATTAGGCTCCCCACTCTCTAGTGCTGCTTGTGGTGGTCTTGCCAGCAATAAGTATGGCCCCATGGTAGGCCTCTTTCTAGCCCCATAGTCAGCCTTACCCGCGGGCTGACAGTCAGCCCATGATGTTGACAAGGGTGGCCCATCTATTAGAGGTCAACATCTCATGATGTCACCTAGAGAGAGAGGGCCTTGCTTTTGGGTGTGCCCACCTAGTGAGTGAGGTTAGGGTAGATGAGTGAGGGCTTGTGTTGTGGGTGTGCCCGCCCCTTGTGAGCGTAGAGAAGGATAGGCTCTCTTGGAGGCCTGTGTTGTGGGTGTGCCCGCCCCCTGTGAGGGTAGAGTAGGATAGGCTCTCTTGGAGGCCTATGTTAGGGCAATAGGTGCCATCTCTTGGAGAGGGGTAGTGTACGCATGGGAAGGGCCTACAGCCTTCATATAGGAGCTGTGTAGCAGCCTTTATAGAGGCTAGAAGGGGTCTGCCCATTAGCTGTCAGGTCGGTTGTCTAGGCTTAAAGGGCCGCCTCTATCCAAGGATTTATGTAGCCCTTTTCTTGGCTAGAGGGAATCAGTCATATAGGCCTGGGGTCAGCCACCTTGCAGGCTAGTCGGACAGCCTAACCTACCCGGCTAGGGAGGGGCTAGGATGCTATATATAGGCCCCCCCTTCAACCCTCTTTTCATCACTAGGTGGAGCATCATAGCTAGCTCAATTGAGCAGTTATGAAGCAACTTTGCCTGCCTTGTAGAGGAGTTCTAGGGCAAGGTTGTGAAGCAATTCATCCACTCTTTTGCCTCCAGTTGGTGACGTTGTTGAATAGCTCTTAAGCAACCTATTTGCGCACAGGTTTTCCCCCAATTGTAGTGGGGCTTTTTCCAAAGATCGTTCTTTTGTTCTTTCCTCTCCTTCCGAGCGTGATATGTGTGAGGCATGCTCTCTCTCTCTCTCTCTCTCTCTCTCTCTCTCTCTCTCTCTCATCTGCTCATTTCCACTACACTTCTCACATGGTATCAGAGCAATGGTTGGCTTGAGACCGGAGGAGCGGAGGGAGCGTTGAACCAGCATACAGAGAGGAGGTTTAGGGTGATGTTTGGAGGTGTCTTTGAGGAGGAGCATGTGCGAGGAGTGGACTCTTTGGGTGTCCACTAACTTGGGTGACTAAAGGGTGTTCTTAGATCAAAGAAGACGTGCTACCGAGGGATGAATAGAGAGGTGTGAAGGTATATTGGGCTATCAGCCCCTTCATCCTCTTCCCTAGCCCTCTCCTTTCTTCAACCTTCTGTTCCCTTCTATCCCATCCATCTTATCTTTCAGTATAGCTTCCTCTTAACTCCATCATGGCAACTTTGTCCGAAATGGCAGAGAACAAGAGTATAATTCTAGTGTTTCCACGTTCCTAATTGATCGGGCAATTGGATGGCCTCAATTATGGTGTCTAGCAGGTGATGATGGAGTCTGTGTTACAGTGGTATCATCCTGGAAAATTTCACCTTGATAGGTGTTGCCAGATGAGATCCACTTGCGTATGACCTTGGCATCCTAGACTAGCACGAGACCAAGACCCTGTCTTAGCACTAGGACCATGTCAATGCAAGGGTAAGGTCATTACGACGCTATGACATATACTCTAACCTTCTAGCAGCACACGGCAAGATGTGTTGCTAGCAGACTTTTGGGAACCTTCAAGAGGATTGCTGGCTTGTTAGTGGTAGTGATACCTGCCAATCAGGTGCAAAGGGTGGGATCATTTTAAGTTCATGTTAGTGGCTTGTGTGCAAACCCAAGATCTAAAATTATATCGGTCCATTTACACTAACCGATAGGTGAAACTGCCTAGGTTATCCTCTTCCCTTCATGGGCAAAGTTTGTATTGTTTAAAAAAGAATCAACGACATGAATCTCAATGGCCATGGTTGAGGCATGGTTTATAAACTATCATTTTGGGAGTCCATTAGAGAAAGGCTGTCTTCTTTCAGACGATGGATTCTCGATTTCATTTCCTACTATCAGGCACAATTGTTGAGTTTGTATTCAATAGGCCCATCCTTCGCCTCCAAGATCTTTGATCAAGGAGAGTTGATACTAGGGACTCATAAAGGGCTGTGTGTGCCCTTCATATAGGGATATGTGCCCCATGAGCAGGTGGGTGGGTGGGCCACTATGCAGGCTGGTTGGCCAGCTTGTTACACCTGACTAGGGAGGGGCTGGGTGTTAGAGATTAACATTGAATGGGCCTTGCTTGCGATAGCAGAAAGAAAATGAATCCACAAGATCACACCCAGATCTAGATGCTACCCAATATGTGCACACAAGTAGGTAATAATTCCACGCACAGAACTGAAGTAGACAGTGATGTGTAGCAACCAAGTACATACTAGAAAGGTTCATAGATAGGACCACAATATTGATACAGACATGCACTCACAACCTACACCACGTGGACAGCGGATGCTGCTCCACTGGCACAGCATGTACCATAAATAAATCAGCTGAAAAATGACATAACTGGAAGAAGTGTCCATGGGAAAAGTGAAGATATGTTACAACACAAGAGAGTGCAGCTTTTGTACACAGACTGACCCATTTTGATGCAGTTTACTAGATGGTATTTTGGCTGTCTGATATGATATACATAGCTCTTCAGATCTGCATTTTTGCTTCAAGTTTACTTGCGCATATGTCATCCATAATGTACCTGAGCTTTGGTAGAGTTTGGAAAAGTTTCCCGCTATAGGGTTTTAACTGTAAGAAGCTAGATCCCCATTATACTTAACACTTTCTTCAGACAATATATGGCAATTCTTCGACTAACAAAAAGATGTGCTAGACAAAGGCATGCATAGGGACAGCAGAAATAGTCTCTACACTTACTATATGCAATGTAAACCACACATCATATTATCATGTCATCACTCATCTTAATTACAATGACAAATCATCATTGATCATTACAGATGTGCATTTATGTGCTGTGTTGTCATGCTAGTAATTGCGATAAGGATGGGTGGGCCTCCTTTTGGAGAATAGGATTAGGCGGGCTGGCGTTCTGTCAGAAAATAGGGCAGCGCACCTCACTATCCTCACAGCAAAATGTTAACTTCCACAGGCCTTACTGATGCTTAGATCTCACTCCAAACATGTGCACACAAGTACATAATATAGACCAGAGAATATCTACAGTAAGGTAGGCAAACCAAAATGCATGACCATGCTCCACAAAGGTGTGCACTGGTCAAGGACAAAATTGTCACAAGTAAGCTCCATCCTGGCCTACTTATAACCCCAGATGACTTCATAAACTGAGCAAACTGAGTGAAGATACCTGCTGCTATCATTGCTGCAAACTCACTCTTATCTATGTGCCTAAAGCAGGCTTCAATGGATGGGTGAGGCAGTCAGCCAAAGTGGCTCCTAGTTATAGGTGTAGTATGTCCTCCCCTAAACCTTTTTTGCTGACCATTCCACTAGAGAAAGCTGACTAAGGTTGTCTTTGCTGACCCAGATCTAGGACTAACCTAGCCATTATTCACCCAAGCAAACCTGCTCCAACAAAGCCAACCAACTGGTTGACGTCCTGTAGTAAACCAGCCCCTAGGCAATCAGATCTGGCCCTTGGCCAAGTCTTCTAGATAGGCCTTCTCTAGCCCATAAACCTCCATGAGCCAGGCCATCAGCCTTCCATGGCTGGGAATTCATCTGCGACATATGGCAGTCATGCTTGTTGCCCATATGACAGACCACAGGTAGCCTTAGGCAGACAGCCATGTGGCCGTCCCGTGTGGACTCCAATTGCATAAGGGTCATATCAGTAGACATATCCACGTGCACTGGTTGACTTGACATGAATCAAACCCATTAAACTTTAATCTAAGAGGCATCAGTTGGGATCCCATCGATTCAGCCTACATTCCCATGGGATCATTGTATCATCAACATTGTTTGACACTTGATTACTTACAAGAGTATCGCCAAGAAACTTTAATCTAAGAGGCATCAGTTGGAAGCCCATCGATTCAGCCTACATTCCCATGGGATCATTGTGCCATCAACATTGTTTGACCCTTGATTACTTATGAAGAGAATCGCCAAGGTTCCCTACGGTTACTTGGACCTTGTAGCAAAATAAGATCATACTAGCATTGCTCCACATACAATGAGCCTCAACAGGACCTCTGCTAGCATTTAAAACAGGAAAGGAAACATGACCAAATGCAAGACAGCCATGTAAGAGCCCAAGCCCTTTGGTGATAACCAGAAAGGGAGGGAGAGGGGGGGAGGCGATGCATAGACCCATCAAAATCTGGAATCACTTGATAAGTTCATGTATCCCAAAACGTCAGACAAAAAGGGCTGGATTTTGATTTTTTATTCCCAAAATCTATTACCCCCACAAACTCAACTCCCCCCCCCCCCCAAACTCTGCAATCGACTAAAATTAGCTTCAAATTAGCTTATTAGCTTGCATTTATTTGTTAGCTTATTATCGTGTTCATAAGGGTTGATTGAATTAATATGTGTGCTCATACGCTTCATAGGCCACTATAAACTAAAGTAAAGTTCTCCTTCATGGAGTACAAATTGCATTTCAAAACCCACTACACCATGCATACATATAAAGTCTCCCCTCCATTGCACGAGTACATATATAATGATCCCCTTTGCATTCCCAAAACATGACAAAGTCTCTCGAAGTGGCATTACAAGTTTCGATGTAATGCCATAACATACCGAACAAGAGCAACTCGTTGTGCACTTGCCCAAGCTGATGCAGCCTTGTGAAAGAACTCATCAAGTCCAACGACAAGTCTATCTACACCTATGAATGGGGTGTTCTTTGCTACAAGGCATCTCGAGCTTTTATCGTTGTATTTTCTACCTCTTTAGTATTGTACTCTAATATACATGCTTCTTGAAGAAAGCGTATGAGAAACCAAGCTGATAACGCACCTGAGACAATTCCTGGCCTCTTCTGAGCTCTCTTTTGAGAGTCTCTAAAGATGCCTTCTCAATGCTTGCAGGAGGTTGAGATATACAGAGTCAATCAAACTATTGGGAGTGTTTGCAGTTAGCACCATAACAAAATCGTCTAGGCATAAGGGACTTAAGAATAGAGCACGGCTGAAAGACCTCAAGAAACTGTAAACAGCAAACACCTCCGCCATCAGCTCTTCTGACAACACGAAATCTCCAGACGAAGAAGGCAATGGTTGCAATGCAGGCAGATCTAACTCTTCAAAATCCTTTGCATGAGCCACAACTGAACTAAAGATACCAAGCCATCGTCGGAGCTTCCAACCTCAAACTCGCTAGATTCTTTGTCGTCAATCTCAGGTTTGTCTCCTGACCCTATTACGTGGCAGCTGTAGCCATTCGAACACTTGGATTTCATCGGAGGACAAGATTCCTCCACATCATCGGTTTCATCTCGCCTCTTTCATTTATTGTTATGCCTTGTAGGTTGCTGCACGTCTCTGTCCATTGGTCGTTCTTCTTCCTCCTCTCCTTCTGAACCCGTAGATCCTTCTTCCCCCCTATTATATTTAGCACTTTGGACAGAATGCCTTCCTCGGTTTTTGTGATCCAAGACAACCTTGTAGAAACGATGGGAAGGGAGGTACGCAATGACGGTTCCGGAGAATTTATCGAAGCCTTTCAAAAGCTTCTAGACGCGGCGACCGACGAGGGAAGGGGAAGTGAGGTGGGAGTCGGGGGGGTTCTTCATAGTGAAGGGCAAGGTGGGAGTCGGGAGGGTTCTTCATAGTGAAGGGCAAGGCGGTTAGGAAAAAGAGAGGGAAGGGGGAAAAGGGGCAAAGGGGATAGGGGAGGGAGGAAAAAGGGCAGCAGCATGAGGAGGAGGAGAGGAGGAGGAGACTAAGAAGGGGCTAGGGTTGAAGAGGAGAAGAGAATGGGTTATAACAACAAAGACAAAAAGGAATATCAAAGGTAGGAGGAGTAGGAGTCATATTTGATGGGGGAAGAAGAGATGGAGACAAACTCCCTTGCCTCCTCCACCCTGCCGGCAGCTCTCTCACACACAAGAAACCTACACAATTGCTCTCACCACATAAAGGTCCGCACTCGGCGGAGGATGAATCTCCACCGTCCGTTTGGGACTCGTTCAAAGACGGAATCCCCTTTCCCTAACTACATCTACTAAAACTCTTACCACACCTAAAAACACTTGCCCACTTAACTAGACCACTAACTACGGTATGCTCCCATCGAGGAACCCCTCCCCTTGACCCTCCACGCCAGGGAATAATCCAGCGTCGGCGATTCCGGGTTGGAAAGAGCTCGAAATTCGACTCGCGGTCGTTAGCCGCTCAGTGGATTTCAGGCTCTTTCCAGCCCGGAATCGCCGTCCCCAGGTCATTCCCCATTACAAGACACACACATCCTGAGTCACACATTTGAGCCTTCTACATTTCTCCCCTTTCACAGCTCCTCATGCCTTATTGCCCTTCCCACAAGTGCGAGGTACTTTACCCTTCCACTACCAACTAAATAATGGCATACATCCTCACCATGTGGTCCGTCAAAGCAATCTTCATCTTATGGCACATCCCCAATTGCTGCTAATAGCCTATTGTGCAAAATGCAACATGCCACTATACTTGTTGCTCCACCTTGGGCTTTGGGTTTAGGAACTTCTTATTGAGGTATTGCCATCGGACTTTCAATCGACCAAATGCATGCTCCACAACAATTGCACATGGAGGATAGATAGAAGTTGAACTTGTGTTGCAGGTCTGTGCTAGGGGTATCATACAGATTAATGAACGATTTTGTAAGTGTGTATACACCATCTCCAAGGATGTACTCTCAAATGTGAAAAGAACCATCAATAAAATCAGAGCTTTGTAGGGATATGGAAACTACTCAAAACCTATGCAAAGTTTATTACCGCCAATAAGATGATTGGGGGATTATTGGAGGTATCATTGTTGATGATTGTTACATATTTTTTGTTCACATAATAGGATGCACATGTAAATCTTGGCCTATCTTGGGACATATATGGTCCACTTAGATGAAACCTATGCCTCCAACGCATCTACTCAGTCCAAAAAAGGTCTCATTTTAAGGTAACTAGACATATATGCTAGGGGTCAATAGCAGAAAACATGGAGACTGGGTATTCAATGTAAAGAAAAATGGCATTGAATGTACTTGTTAGTAAGCTTATCAATAAACATCTATTACAAACTAGCGGCAACAGGTTAGAGACTAGCCTAAAGAAAGAATCATAGGAGGCATGCCCATGTATCTAGGTAACTTAGCAAGAAACCAAAATGAAATCTTTGCTCCTATGCTAGCGGTCAATAGTAGAAAAGGTTGGGACATCCGCATCAATATTTGCATGTGGATGCTATGTAAGTGAAGGAAAAATGTGCAACGGTCATCCGCATCCGTATATCCCACGGTCCGATCAGCACCAAACTTTGCAAGGGTCTTAAAACAATTGGTTTTAATGTCTTTGCAAGGTGTAAGGTGCATCGGATGCCGAATGTGACACCCGGGAACAAGAATGCCCATATTTACATGTGGATGCTATGTATATGAAGGAAAAATGCACAATGGACATCCGGATCCGTATATCCCAACGTCGGATCAGCACAAAACTTTGCAAGGGTCTTAAAACAATTGGCTTTAATGTCCTTGCAAAGTATTAGGTGGATCGGATGCCGTATGTGCCACCGAGGAACAAGAATGCACATATTCGCACATGGATGCTACAAGATATGAAGGAAAAATGTGCAACAGACACCGACATCCGTATATCCCACCGTCGGATCAGCACCAAACTTTGCAAGGGTCTTAAAAAAGTTATTTTAATGTCCTTGCAAATTTTAAGATGCATCAAATGCTGGATGTGACACCGGGGAGCAAGAATGCCCATATTTGCATGTGGGTGCTATGTAAGTGAAGGAAAAATGTGCAACGGACATCCACATCCGTATATCCCACCGTCCGATCAGCACCAAACTTTGCAAGGGTCTTAAAAAAATTGGTTTTAATGTCCTTGCAAGGTGTAAGGTGCATCGGATGCCGAATGTGACACCGAGGAACAAGAATGCCCATATTTACATGTGGATGGTATGTATGTGAAGGAAAAATGCACAACGGACATCCGCATCCGTATATCTGGGCCGTTTGGATCAGCACCAAACTTTTTAAGGGTCTTAAAACCATTGGTTTTAATGTCCTTGCCCATATTTGCATGTGGATGCTATGTAAGTGAAGGAAAAATGTCCAACGGACATCCGTATCCATATATCCCACCGTCAAAACAGCACCAAGATTTGTAAGGGTCTTAAAACAATTTGTTCTAATGTCCTTGCAAGGTGTATGGTGCATCGGATGCCGGATGTGACACCGGGGAACAAGAATGCCCATATTTACATGTGGATACTATGTATGTGAAGGAAAAATGCACAACGGACATCCACATCCGTATATCCCACCGTCGGATCAGCATCAAACTTTTCAAGGGTCTTAAAAAAATTTGTTAGAATGTCCTTGCAAGGTGTAAGGTGCATCGAATGCCGGATGTGATAGGAGGGAATAAGAATGCCCATATTTACATGTGGATGCTATGTATGTAAAGGAAAAATGTCCACATCTGTATATCCCATCGTCGGATCAACACCAAACTTTGCAAGGGTCTTAAAACAATTGGTTTTAATGTCCTTGCAAAGTATCAGGTGGATCGAATGCCGTATGTGCCATCGGGGAACAAGAACGCACATATTCGCACGTGGATGCTACGTGTTTTTTAAATGTCCTTTCAAATTGTAAGTTCATCGAATGCCGGATGTGACACCGGGGAGCAAGAATGCTCATATTTGCATGTGGATGCTATGTAAGTGAAGGAAAAATGTGCAATGGACATCCGCATCCGTATATCCCACCGTCGGATCAGTACCAAACTTTGCAAGGGTCTTAAAACAATTGGTTTTAATGTCCTTGCAAGGTGTAAGGTGCATCGGATGTCGGATGTGACACCGGGGAGCAAGAATGCCCATATTTACATGTGGATGCTATGTATGTGCAGGAAAAATGCACAACGAACATCCGCATCTGCATATCCCACTGTTGGATCAACACCAAACTTTGCAAGGGTCTTACGAAATGTCCTTGCAAAGTATGAGGTGGATCGGATGCCGTCTATGCCACTGGGGAACAAGAATGCACATATTTGCATGCGGATGCTACGTGATATGAAGGAAAAATGCGCAACGGACACCGACATCTGTCCTTGCAAAGTGTAAGGTGCATCAGATGCCGGATGTGACACCACGGAACAGGAATGGTCATATTCGCAGGTCCATGCTATGTAAGGAAGGAAAAATGCGCAAACGGACACCGACATCCGTATACCCCATCGTCGAATCAGCACCAAACTTTGCACGAGTCTTAAAACAAGTGGTCTTAATGTCCTTGCAAAGGGTGAGCTACATCTGGTACTGTTTGTGCTCCAAGGAAGGCAGTTTGCCCCATTCCACATGTAGATTATACATATGTCAAGGAAAACCACACATCGGACAAGGACATCCATATGTCCCACCATCGGATTGGCCCTACACTCTACACAAGTCTTAAACTAATTGTTTTTTATATCGTTGCAAAGTCTCAGGTGCATGGGATGCCGGATGTGCCACCGGGGGAAAAAGAATGCCCATATTTGCATGTGGATGCTGCGTATGTGAAGGAAAAATGTGCAATGGACACTAGCATCCGTATATACCACTGTCGGATCAGTACCAAACTTTGTAAGGGTCTTAAAACTAGTGGTTTTAATGCCCTTGCAAAGGATTAGCTGCATGAGGGTTTAGGGTTTAGGATCTAGGATTTCGGGTTTAGGGTTTAGGGATTAGGATTTATGGTTTAGGGTTTAGGAATTAGCATTTAGGGTTTAGGGTTTAGGGTTTAGGATATAGGGTTTAGAGTTTAGGGTTTAGGGTTTAATGTTTAGGGTTTAGGGTTTAGGATTTAGCGTTCAAGGTTTAGGATATAGGGTTTACGGTTTAGCATTTAGGATTTAGGGTTTAGCATTTAGGGTTTAGGGTTTAGGGTTTAGGTTTTAGGATTTAAGGTTTAGGGTTTAGGGCTTAGGCTTTAGGATTTAGGGTTTAGCATTCAGGATTTAGGGTTTAGGGTTTAGCATTTAGGATTTAGGGCTAGGGTTTAGGGTTGAGCGTTTAAGGGTTAGGGTTTAGAGTTTAGGGTTTAGGATTTAGGGTTTAGGGTTTAGGGTTTAAGGTTTAGGTGTAAGGTTTAGGGTTTAGCATTTAGGGTTTAGGGTTTAGCATTTAGGGTTTAGGATTAAGGGTTTTGGGTTTAGGGTTTATGAGTTAGACTTTAGGGTTTAGGGTTTAGGGTTTAGCATTTAGGGTTTAGTGTTTAGGGTTTAGGGTTTAAGGTCTAGGGTTAGGGTTTTGGATTTGGGGTTTAGGGTTTGGGGTTTAGGGTTTAGGGTTTAGGGTTTAGGGTTTAGGATTTAGCATTTAGGATTTAGGATTTAGGGTTTAGCGTTTAGGGTGTAGCATTAAAGGTTTAGGTTTTAGGAGGCAGTTTGTCCCCATCCACATGCGAATCATACGTATGTCAAGGAAATATACAGATCAGACAAGGATATGTCCCAGCCTCAGATCGACACTAAAATTTGCACAAGTGTCAAACTAAATGTTCTTTTTGTCCTTGCAAACTCTGAAGTGCATCGGATGCTTGCAGATTTGCCACATCGAAACAAGAATGTCCATATTCACATGCGGATGCTAGATGATATGAAGGAAAATTACGCAATGGACATTGACATCCATATATCCTACCGCTGAATCGGTACAAGAATTTGCACGAGTCATAATAGAAGTGCTTTTAATTTCCTTGCAAAGGGTCAGGTGGATCTGATACTATTTGTGCTCTAGGGAAGGCAGTTTGCCCCATTCGACATGTGATCATACGTATGTCAAGAAAAAATACAAATTGGACAAGGGCATTCACATGTCCCACCATCAGATCGGCCCTTAAGTTTGCACAAGTCTTACACTAATTGGTTTTGATGTCCTTGCAAAGTCTCAGGTGCATCGGATGTCAGATGTACCACTAGCAAACAAAAATGCCCTTGTTTGTATGTGAACAAAAAATGTGCAACGGACACCGACATCTGTTTATCCCGCAGTCAGATCGGCACCAACCTTTGCACAATTCTTAAAACAGGTGGTTTTAATGTCCATGGAAAGGGTTAGGTGCATCTGGTGCTGTATGCACTACCTCAAATGTAGTTTGTCCCCATCCACATGTGGATCATTTGTATGTCAAGGAAAAATAGACATAAGATAAGGACATCCAGATGTCCCACCATTGGATCACCACCAAAATTTCCACAAGTGTTAGAGTAATTGGTTTTGATTGCCTTGCAAAGTCTCAAGTCAATCAGATGCTGAATGTGCCATGTATGTGTTGTCGAGAAGGCAGTTTGTCCCCATCTAGATGTGTATTTTTCCTTCACATACATATGATCCACTTGGGACAACGGCATCATATATCCCAGTATCAGATCAGCGGATTGGAACCAAACTTTACAGGCATCTTAAAACAAGTGTTATAATGCCCTTGAAAAGTATCAAGTGCATCTGGTATTGTATGTGATGCCGGGGAGATAGTTTGTTCTAATCCAAATGTGGATCATACGTATGGTCAAGGAAAAATACACATCGGCCAAGGACATCCATATGTCCCACCATCAGATCAGCACTAAAATTTTTAGAAGTCTTAAAATGATTAGTTTTAATTTCCTTGCAAAGTCTCAGGTAGGTCGAATGCCGGATGTGCCATCGGGAAACAAGAATGTCCATATTCACATGCACGGATCACTACTACACACGGATCCTATTGCAACATTTACGTACCGATGTTTAGCCCACACGGGACGCTAATCGTTGATATGAAAAGCGCATCCCCTACGTTAGGCAAACATCGCTATATAGCAACTATTACAAAGGTTGCTATATAGTGACTTTTAAGTGTCGCTATATAGCGACTTTTAAGTGTCACTATATAGCGACACTGATATACTATTTTATAGCGACGTTTTACAGAGAGGTTTTTTACTCATATAGGCCTTAAAACTTAGTTTTTTCCAATAACAAATTTTTTTAAATTTTTATACATGTTTGATCTCATAGAGAATAAAAATATGAGAGCATGTACATCAAGCCTTTGAAGCTCATATATTCATGTCCAAGTTTGAGATGAAAAAAATCAATGAAGAGCATTTACATCAATTGTTTCTCATCTTGAGCCAAATATAAGGCGCCAAACAAGTCTATCTCCAACTCTATACCGAGTTGATCTCCTATATCATCATCGTACTCATCATCGTACTCTAGCATCGTACGTTCACCTAAAAGTACTTGATCATCTTCTTCAATAAAGTGTGGTGATTCGTGATGATCGTTGTCTTCTTCCTCAATATCGTGATCTCCATCTTCCTCCTGTGCGATGCCATTATGCGCATGTTCCTCTTGGCTCATATTGTGATCTTCATCTTCTTTGCTATATTCATCGAGATCAATTGGATCTGGCATTGGTAGTGGCATCTCCATATCCACATCTCTATCTTCAAAAATTTGCTTACTTCATGGTGCAACTTGGATCACGTACCACCATCTTGGATCAGAACGATCCGAGAACGATCCGGATGAAAAACCACCTATATTGAAGATGGGTGCCAAATGTCGTCAATTATATATATGAAATTATGCTCAAGTACATGTATCAATGGATCTTTAAAAATGAAAGCTTCGATTAACTAAATCATTAGTGCTTGGGAAGAACAAAAGTATCACTTTCATCGGTCCAATGTTTGGTGGAGTCTATTGCAAAGTAACCGCTACTATCTTTTCTCACTGTCGCATGGGGACTGTTGTAAATAGTTCTAAACCATTTTACATCAAGAATGAAAATACTAAATTGTCTGAAATCAACTTCATAGATTTCATGTATGGTTCCACAATAATCCAATTGTGAGGAGAGAAGATTGGTATCCGAAGCACTTGCTCGGCTATCTTGTGTGAAGTTAGCCATGACTCCACAATCATACGTGACTCTCTTTGAATCAATGCATTCCACGCAAAAATGTCGTCCATATGACCATAATGCATTGTACTGTAAAAGAGCATCATTAAAACAATGAAGATGCATCTATTTTATAGCGTATATTGCCACAAATAATTACTTAATTATGTCAAGAGGTAAGAAACTTACATGCACCATACATCTAGATGATAACTCTTGCTCGTGCTCGTTTATTGTCTCTCCATCGCGTTCGGCTTTACCTAGAGCCAGTTGTAGCCAATCAAGTGACATGTGAGTGGGGAGAAGAGCCAGATCCCGTGGATATGGTTGCAATTGCTTGTACATTACTCTGAATCTCGTCCTCGCATTTATTCTTTCTGCTTTGGCCACTTCATATCTCTCAATCCACTTCTGCATCTCAGGGCTATTGAGGATACAAAACTTATTGAATTTCTCCATTTGCTCTTCACTCATCTTTCTTTCAATCCCTTTTCCTTGGGGAACCTCGCCAATGATGCGATCATCATCCTTGTTATGCCAAGCTTGTGGCATATCGGGATCCATGGATGCAAGAAACTCCGTGATATATACTAATGACTCTTGCACAAGCCATCCCTCTGCCATGCTTGCTTCTAGTCTTGCCCTTTGTCTTACAAATCCCTTCAAAGTTTTCATAAACCGCTCGAGAAAAAACATCCATTGACTATGAACAGTACTGCAATAGCCACCTCATCAACTATGTGCACAAGCAAGTGGACTTGAGTTGTCATAATGCTCGAGGGAAAGTGCTTCTCAAGCAAGCATACGACTTCGATGGATTCCACCCTAGCCTTCTCGATGCTCTATATGGAGATCTCTTTTTGAGATATCCACCTATTTCACATGTCCATGTAAGATATTTTCATAATCAGTCTATAGATTAATCAGCTTAAATTGAAGAAATGCAATCAATGCGATTTGATAGTAAGCATACCTCACAATACCATAGATCTTGAATATAGAATTTCTAACATCTTCTTGTAAGCACCCTTTTATTATAATTGGGAGGATGAACTATCAAAGCAACAAAGAAGTCATGTCAACAATATAACATAATCATAATTACGCTAACGCATCACGATTATCGGTACACTAATTCTACAGTTTAGAATAGTTTAGAATACCTGTAAGACCTTGTGCCAATCATGGGACTTTAGCCCACTAAGCTTATTGTCCTTTGAAAATGCTCCTTTCAAGCAACACATGTACCCTGTCGGTGTTTGAAAAGAGGCCATGTCCGCCTTGACTGCTGCCTCCTCTCTCGTAGAGAGGATCCACGTTGCTTTTGGGAGGACAACTTTTCTCGAAGCATGCACTTGGGACCACAAATAAAACATCCTATTCATAGAACGCAAGTCTTCTCGCACTCCTCTCGAGTCTTTGGAACCAACCAAGTGTGCCCAAATAGTAGCCCCCACATTCTTGAAGATATGCATGGGATCTAAGAGATGATTGATTTGTAACTGACCCCAATAAGGAAGCTTGTGAAAGATCGATAGCCTCCTCATACCAGGAGGAGGTTCCTCTCCATTCACCCTCCAAGCTTGAATCCAGTCACTTGCCTTCAAATATGATGGTGGTGGATCAAGCTGACCTCCACGTGCGAGATGGTCGAGCGGAAGGTATCAAGCATGACCTTCATAAACATTTTTTCTCATATGTTTGGAGTAGCGTGCAAGCGATTTCAAACTCGGTCCACAAACAGGACAAGCATGGTACCCACTTGTAACAAGTCCTGCACGCGTGAATGAATGTGTTAGTATAAGACATGCGTGCGAAAGAGAGTCATAAAAGCATAATCCTATATTATACATGTAGAGACACAACCACGTACCTGCGCACTCTCCATATCCTGGGTAGTCATGCATGGTCCACATCAAGATACCCCTGACCAAAATATCATTGGTATGTCTAGGAGCTCTGGAAATATCAAAGACCCGCACTCCTCTCCATAATATCTGTAACTCCTCTATCAAAGGTGCCATGTACACGTCCATATTTTTTGCCTTGTACTTTCCTCGCACAAGTAGTGCAAGCATGAGGTGTCCCTTTTTTATTGTTAGCCATGGTGGGATATTGTAATTCACCACGACTATGGGCCATGTCGACCAAGATGTCGAGCGTAACCCAAAAGGATTCACGCCATCCATGGTGAGCCCAAGATGTAAGTTGCGTGGCTCCCTCGCAAAGTCTGGCCACTGATTGTCTATGTGCTTCCAAGCTGCAAAATCTGCGGGAATCCTCAATGTGTCATCAGTGGACCGATGAGATGCATGCCATGTCATCAACTCCACTATGGATTTGCATCAGAACATGTGTTGTATTCTTGCAATGATGGGAAAGTGTCTCAAGACCTTTACCGGTATCCACTGACCCTGCAAGTCATCTCTATATCGTTGTTCCCCACACTTCGGACAACTAGCCAAATCTCCATGCTCACAACGAAAGAGAATACAATCATTACGGCAAGCATGGATGGTATCATAATCCATACCCACTGTTGTTAGCATCTTTTTCGCTTCATCTCTTGATGCAGGCATGGTATTTGGTGCAGGCAACATCTTCTGGAGCAACCTATCACAATTCAAACATACATAGGCTTCGAACAATGATGATTCGGTACACTAATCCATACATGATGATTCTCAATACAAACAATATCCAAATAATGAGTCAAATTAATGCAAGAGCTAACCTCATTAAGGCTGATACACTTGTATCCGACCACCCATACTTTACTTGCAGATTCAAGATTGAGAGACAAGCACGTAGTTTAGACATCCTAACACCCTCGTACAATTGTGTTGATTGCAACTCTTGCATTTTGACCTCAGACTCTGACATCACGTGTACATGGGATGTAGTGCCCCTAAAAATAGAATCCATCATGTCGACCATACCCTCGTCATCATCTGGGAGACTATAGTCTTACTCAAAGTGTGAAGGTATATGCGTACCCTCGTTAGCCTCCTCATCCTGTTTTAAGATTTCGTGTAAATATAAGATCTTGCATTTCTTGGTATCCAATATTAACCGCGAACTTAAATAGCTTTGATTTACCGATAATCCATCAACACGTGCAACACCAATGGTGGGTACTAGTTCGGGCTCCTCCCCATACATCCGCAAGTGGCGCATGATAATATGACGTTGATGTCATACTTCTCGCTTGCAATGAGTGTAATGACAGTATAACCTCTCCGTAAGCCACTTTGTGCTCCCGGGCATTGGCGCATCATCGGATGAGCTTCCACTCGTCCCTTCCATCTACACTTGTAAATTCACAACATAAGTTGCAAGAAAATATATTAATAGTTATAAAATAGCATCTATAGATGAGCTTCTTTTTTAACTTAGAACATAAAGTGTCTTAAAGTGTCGCTATATAGTGACATTTTGCTCTGTTCCATCGCTATATAGCGACGTTTTTAATTAAAAGCGTCGCTATATAGCGACGCTATGGGTTAAAACCGAAACCCGACGTGACGTGCGGGCGACGATTTCTTTAGCACTCTCTAATCTCTATTGTAAGCAAGGCAATCTCTCCTCCCACCTATTTCCAATGACCTCCCACTCTATTCTCCACTCCTCACCACTACTCACCCCTCTCCTAGCTCGTGCTCCCTCTCCACCCTTCTCCCTCTTTGGTTTCTTGAAAGGAAGTTTTTCAAGAGGTGTCTCATTCAACAATGTAGGTAGGTTTTTTGTCAGATTTCGTTTTGTGAGTGCTTCTCCTTGTATTGCTAAACCTGTGTACTAGTTTTCATGCTTGATTTCAAAGGATTGAAACAAAAAATGAGATTTCAAGAAAGAAAGAAGACTCACCTCTTCTAGTCTTTTTTGTATTTCTCTTCCTTCTCTTTCTCCTTGTCTCCTCAATCCAATCTTTTTGAGAAGTTGCTTTTGTAATCTCCTCCTTCCTCTAACATCTTATTTGAAAAATGGTATGTTTCCTCTCTTTTGTAGAGCCAGTCCACAAAACACCGAGCGGGACGTACTATTCTAGGTAAGTGCTTCCTCTTTTTTCCATTTGTTATTTTTGTTATTTGCATTGGCCTGTAGCTAGTGCCTTAAGCACTAGCTGTAGTGATGGGCGTAGTCCCCTCTCTTTCCTCTTCTTTCCCTCTTCTCTCCTCTTCTTTCCCTCCTTTCCTTCTTCTTTCCTTCAATCTTTCAATCTCTTTCCCCCTCTTTTTCCCTCTTTCCTTTCCCGCTTCTTCTCTCTTTCCCTCTTTTTCCCTCTTTCCTTTCCCTCTTCTTCTCTCTTTCCCCCTTCTCTTATGCTCATGCATAAGCATAAGCATGAGCATATGTCTCCTTCTCTTGCATAAGCATAAGAGAAGGAGACATATACTCATGCTTATGCTTAAGCATAAGCATAAGAGAAGGAGACATATACTCATGCTTATGCTTATGCATGAGCATAAGAGAAGGAGACATATGCTCATGCTTCTCTTTTCCTCTTCCCCTTTTCCAATCTCTCTTTCCTTTCCCTCTTCTTCTCTCTTCTCCTCTTTCCCCCCCTCTTTTCCCTCTTTTATGCTCATGTTCTTATGCTCATGCATAAGCATAAGCATGAGCATATGTCTCCTTCTCTTATGCTTATGCTTATGCTCCTCTTATGCATAAGCATAAGCATGAGCATAAGAGAAGAAGACATATGCTCATGCTTATGCTTATGCATGAGCATAAGAGAAGTAGACATATGCTCATGCATAAGCATGAGCATATGTCTCTTTTTCCTTCTTTACTTTCCCTCTTCTTCTCTCTTTCCCCTTTTCCAATCTCTCTTTCCTTTCCCTCTTCTTCTCTCTTCTCCTCTTTCCCCCCCTCTTTTCCCTCTTTCATGCTCATGTTCTTATGCTCATGCATAAGCATAAGCATGAGCATATGTCTCCTTCTCTTATGCTCATGCTTATGCTTATGCATAAGACTCCTCTTATGCATAAGCATAAGCATGAGCATAAGAGAAGGAGACATATGCTCATGCGTAAGCATGAGCATATGTCTCTTTTTCCCTCTTTACTTTCCCTCTTCTTCTCTCTTTCTTTCCCTCTTTCCCCTTTTCCAATCTCTCTTTCCTTTCCCTCTTCTTCTCTCTTCTCCTCTTTTCCCCCCTCTTTTCCCTCTTTCATGCTCATGTTCTTATGCTCATGCATAAGCATAAGCATGACCATATGTCTTCTTCTCTTATGCTCATGCTTATGCTTATGCATAAGACTCCTCTTATGCATAAGCATAAACATGAGCATAAGAGAAGGAGACATATGCTCATGCTTATGCATAAGCATGAGCATAAGAGAAGTAGACATATGCTCATGCATAAGCATGAGCATATGTCTCTTTTTCCCTCTTTACTTTCCCTCTTCTTCTCTCTTTCTTTCCCTCTTTCCCCTTTTCCAATCTCTCTTTCCTTTCCCTCTTCTTCTCTCTTCTCCTCTTTTCCCCCCTCTTTTTCCTCCTCTTTCCCCCTCTTTCCCTCTCTTTCCCTCTTTCCCTCTTTCCCTCTCTTTTCCCCTCTCTTTCCCCTTTTCCCCCCTCTTTCCCATCTTCTTCTCTCTTTCCCCTCTTCTTTCCCTCCTTTCTTTCTCCTTCTCCTTCCCTCTTTCAATCTTTATCCCCCTCTTCTTCTCTCTTTCTTTCCCTCTTTCCCCTTTTCCAATCTCTCTTTCCTTTCCCTCTTCTTCTCTCTTCTCCTCTTTTCCCCCCTCTTTTCCCTCTTTCATGCTCATGCTCTTATGCTCATGCATAAGCATAAGCATGAGCATATGTCTCCTTCTCTTATGCTTATGCTTATGCTTATGCATGAGCATAAGAGAAGGAGACATATGCTCATGCTTATGCTTATGCATGAGCATAAGAGAAGGAGACATAAGCATGAGTATATGTCTCTTTTTCCCTCTTTCCTTTCCCTCTTCTTTCCCTCCTTTCCTTCTCCTTCTCCTTCTCCTTCCCTCTTTCAATCTCTTTCCCCCTCCTCTTCTCTCTTTCCCTCTTCTTCTCTCTTTCTTTCCCTCTTTCCCTTTTTCCAATCTCTCTTTCCTTTCCCTCTTCTTCTCTCTTCTCCTCTTTTCCCCCCTCTTTTCCCTCCTCTTTTCCCTCCTCTTTTCCTCCTCTTCTCCTCTTTTAATTCCCTCCTCTTTTCCCTCCTCTTCTCCTCTTTTTCCTCCTTTCCTCTTCTTCCTCTTCTTTCCCTCTTCTTCCTCTTCTTTCCCTCTTCTTTCCCTCTTTCCTTTCCCTCTTCTTCCTCTTCTCCTCTTCTTTCTCTTTTCCCTCTTCTCTCCTCTCCTTTCCCTCTTCTTTCCCTCTTCTTCTCTCTTCTTTCCTTCTTTCCTTTCCCTCTTCTTCTCTCTTTCCCCTCTTCCAATCTCTTTTCCTTTCCCTCTTCTTCCTCTTTTCCTTTGCCTATGCCTATGCCTATGCCTATGCTTATGTTTGTTTTTTGTTTTTTGTTTTCGTGTTTGTGTCTATGTTAGATATGGGATCACGTCGCACGTCCAACGAGTACAGACAGCCTCGCAAGAGGAGACATCATGATCTATATGCTCCGCAGGACTTTGATTCCTCTCAGGAGACACCTGAGTGGACTACCCGTGGTCTGACTCCTCTCGGACCTAGCACTGCGACTACCCTTGGTCCAACTCCTCTCGGATGTAGCACTGCGACTACCCCTTGGGGAACTCCTTTGCTAGCCACGCATGGTTTTGTCGAGAGTCCCGACGAGTTTGTAGCGCAGATGAGCGATGAGGAGGCAGTGAGATTCTTCTCTCTGCTATCTCAGAGGACCTCAGCAATTCCCTCCCCTACACCGACGGTTGGACCTACTGCCCAGCCGTCCCCTCATGCCCCTTCAACCGAGGGGTCATCACCTCCACGTGCCTCTCGTAAGGGAAGGAAGAGTAGGAGGGGCCGCTTATGTTGTGCTGACTCAGGAGATGTAGACGAGTCAGCACACTCACATCCCTACAGGTCTCCACTTGGTCCGGAGACACAGTATCGGTCAGGTCCCTTGCCCTCTCCTACTCCCACTGCTACTCCTCGCTCCGGAAGCGCTTGCACAGCTTCCACTCCTTCGGACTCTGCTACCATCAGTCCTCCTTACTCATCAGAGGATCTCTCCTATCAAATCACGGCTGCCGGAGAGATAATAGAAGATAGAAAGGGCAAAGCAATGATGGCCACCATGAGGTGGTTGATGAGCCATCACTTCAAGAGTGACATTGCTACCGATTGGCGATATCAGGATGACCAAAAGAAGCAGGAGGTCATCGATGAATTAAAACAAAAATACCCTAACCCACCAAATTGAGAGTTTAATGAGAATTATATGCGAGAGTGCATGGGTTTGGTCTTGAAGCATCGTAGATCAACCTTGGCGTACTTACATCACAAAGGGGTTGGCTAAACCCAGCTGGGCAGACAAAGCTGATTGGAAGTTCTTCAAGAAGCAAAATAGGGACCATCCCGAAATGTTCGAGGGTCAGAGGAGGGCTGCGAAGAGACGGCTAGACATCATAGGTACTTCGCACTTTGGTGCAGGTGGACGGTTGGCGTTCGAGGCAACCGTGGTAAGTCTACTTCTTCTCATTTAATGTATTTTTCTATTTGTTTTACTACATATTACATGCACTTTAGCTAACTCTAACTCTCGTAAATTGGATCCACAGCAAGCTGCGATGGATCGTCTTCCTACAGATGCAGAGACGCGATGCGCATTTCGCATAGGTATTGAGCAAGAGACAATGGGAGCGATGGTCGATTGGGCTGAGGTGGCTTCTCGCATGGTATAAGTCTACTCCTACTTGTAATCTCACTTTTTAAATTGTTTTATTCTTTAAGTTCCAATCTAATTTTCAATTTATATGGTTCGCTCTTAGGGTCAAAGCTCAAGTGTCCCATCATCGGAGGCGAGCGATCACCAGGGCCAGGGATTAGATGCATGTGACGAGGATCACGGAGAAGGCGCAGCTCACGAGGACCAAGGATCAGGCCAACAAGACGAGGACGAGGACGAGGACGACGAGGACGATTCGAATGAGTAGTAGTAGTAGTAGTAGTAGTTTGCATATACTTCGCCATGTATGTCATTTTGTATATCCACTTGTTTGAGCAATTTTGTATCACCCTTTTGAAAGGGTAATTTTGTAACAAACAATGTTGTATATGTTCGATATGTATATGCTTTTGTTGCTCGATCACTCCTCGATCATTTCATTTGAGTGATTTTGTATCACCCTTTTCGCAAGGGAAATTTTGTTATAAAAACTTTTTTTTGTAATTACAAAAAAAACAAGCATTAGTGGGGCAAAACAGGCTTGCTATGGCTGTGTTTAGCCCCACTAATGCTTTTTTTTTAGTTCTATTAATCGTCGCTATATAGCGATGTTTACCAGTGTCGCTATATAGCGACGATTATCAGTGTCACTATATAGCGATGTTTATCAGTGTCGCTATATAGCAACACTTTATAGCGACGGTTCTTTTCCGACGCTTTTAACGACTTTAATAACGACGTTTATGCCCGTTTAAAAAAAATAATAATGTAAAAAGCGTCGGTATTTTCATCGAAAAAGGGCCTATGCCTTGTAGTGGATGCTATGTATGTGATGGAAAAATGTCCTACCATCGGATTGTCGCCAAGATTTGCACAACTATTAAAATAATTGGTTTTGATATCCTTGCAAAGTCATAGGTGCATCAGATGCTAGATGTGCCAATGAGAAGTAAGAATGTCCAGATTCACATGTGGATGCTACGTATGTGAAGAAAAAATGTGCAACTAACCCCAACATCCGTATATCTCACTGTAGGATCTATTCCAAACTTTGCACAAGTCTTAAAACAAGTGGTTTTGATGTCCTTGCAAGCATTAGAGCTCCACGTGTGTTAGTAACAGATGCCGAATGTTTTAGGCTTATGCATAGAATATCCCTAGTCAATTACTTATATTAGATTAGTCATTCATTATTAAATTATAAAAATGATTTATCATATGTTTCTGAAAAGTCATTTTGAGTCATAGTTTTATCATAGAAAGTTTGACATAATTGAACCTTACATTTAAACAATCAAATCGCCATTGTGCATCATGCATTTTGTAGCTTATGAACTTATTCACCCTTTATTTTATTTTATTTTTCTTAATTTTTACTTTCATCTTAGAAAACATGATAATATAATTGAGAATTTTGCTTGAATATTAATTGCATTGTATTCTTAATCGATATTTTCATTTAAATATCAAATTACATTGCACACTGTATTTTTATCATTACACATTATATTTTATTTTTATCATTATACATTTGACAATTCGAGTATTGTCCTTAGAATTAAATCGATTTTATTTTAAATTCTTTAAATGTTTATTGGATGTATATGATAAATAAAAAATAGAATCAAGTTAATTATCCTATAATTTAAATATAAGCTTCTTATGTATATTGTAAAATATTCAGGTTCAAAAAAAATTAATGATCATTTTTAAAATTAAAAAAACTTTTCAACATTTCGTATACAATGTTTTTGCTTATTTTATAGATAATAAAAAACTCATTTCCCTAGTAAACTGCAACAACTAGATAATATTAATGACTTATTATACCATGCATAGGAGAAGATACATTCTTGGATGCTAATTTCCTAGATAAAGACTAATATATATAGAATCCAATTCACATTTGCTTTTTTATGCGTCATGTCGTCTAATTAATCTCTTACATAAAGGAACTTTTCCTTATATATATATAGGAATAATGTAACATACTCTTCTAATTTCCTAGGTTACCACCCCTTTTCCTAGATAGAGGTATATATCTTAACTAGAGAATGAGATTTCCTATATAGGAATGCAACACACATGTCTTATTTCCTAGGTGAAAACCTCTTTTTCTTAGATAGAGGTATCTATTTCCTATATTTTCATATCAATTTCCTATATATGCTTCACATGCAACATAGCACTTGTAATGCTTTAACGGTCTCGTTCCAAATCCTTATTCCATAATTTTTTGCTGTCATGTTCAAGCTTGGAATGTGTACTACAACTTGAAGACAAAGTTTGCCTAATTCTGTTGAGCAATGCATAAGTTATGGGTCATGCAAGATACCCATATACAGAAAAGTCCCTGAACCTCACCAAAAATGGGTACACCCAAGCAAACAATGACCCATTCGCTAACTATACTTTGTATCCCTTCGAGCCATTCATGGATCGCCCTTTCTAGAAATTAGCAAACTGTTATAAAAGCTTCCTTGGAGACACTGAACTCAGATTAATGAGAGGCCATACGCTCAGGGTTTCGTGAGTCCTCCTATGATCCATTGATTAATTTGCTTTCCAAGAAACAACGAGAAGGATAAATCAGCGATAAGTCTGCCTTACATATGCAGCCCTCCATGTGGGAGCACGGATTTCATGCTAGTACAATAGTATATAGGAAACTATGAAACTCTCACGAGCACGTTTGTACGGCAACTCTAGTTCTTTGTATTAAATGGCCGGTGCCCGAGGGGCTGAGAGGGCGGGCTCGAAGCTTCATGCCCGATCGTGCTCTGTACTTGAATTGCTTGAGACTTGGAAGTTGGAGAGGCCATACGCTCAGGGTTTCCTGAGTCCTCCTATGATCCATTGATTTTGCTTTCCAAGAAACAACGAGAAGGATAAATCAGCGATAAGCCTGCCTTACATATGCATCCCTGCATGTGGGGAGCACGGATTTCATGCTAGTACAATAGTATATAGGAAACTAGGAAACTCTCACCTGCACGTTTGTATGGCAACTCTAGTTCTTTGTATTAAATGGCCCGTGCCCAGTATCTGGATCCTAGACGCTGTACCTAGCTCCGACTCCCAAGTGCTTGAACAATGTGCCAGCCAGAGGGCTGGCTGGAAGCTTCACGCCCGATCGTGCTCTGTACTTGAATTGCTTGAGCCTTGGAAGTTGGACTCGTTTAATTTAACTGAGTGTGTAGTGTCACTGAAACGCTCTTCATGTGGTCGAGTACCTAGAAATTCCATGCGCTCTTCGACGTGTCATGCTTGACCCAGCACATCGATGGAATTCATGCCAGCAACCATTTTTGCTCACCCCTCCTCGCTTATATATTTCAGAGAGGTCCCCAGATCCTATGCATGTAGAAGAAAGAGTGTGGACTGGCCCGAGGCCGTGCAAAGAGAGAGAGAGAGAGGCTGTGACTTCGCTGCTCGCCTCGTACTCTCTCGAAATCGTGAATTAGATATGTAAGATTAGTCGCCCTCTCGTCTCGCCCCGATTCCCCGGGCCCTCGCTTCCTCCAGATGTTCGTCGATAGAGCCCTCGATTGCATCCTCGACCTTCCCCGCTTAAGAATCATCTGGTGAGCTGACGTTGTAATCCCCTCTCTCTCTCTCTCTCTCTCTCTCACGCGTGTTTGCGCAGTTTTCTATTGCATGGGTTTTCCTTTAGTTGGTTACCTGACTAAATAGACTAGATGAATACATAACGGAAAATGTCTCATTCCATTAAACCTCTGCATGGGCTTCGTTGCCTTTTTAATGTGACTAAATGATGAATATAAAGCTTGCAGCCCATGGCCAATGCCAACGAGAAATGTCTCATCCCATGGCTAGAGAGAGAGATTTTGGCGAGGGATCCTTCTGCTGTTTATCCTTGTGCTTCATACCGTCCCCTATTTCGTTTAGAATTCTTGCTTTCCTAATGTCAACTTCCATTCGTCCAATGCTCTTGGTCGAGATACGTTTCCAAATGTTATTTACGTTTGCTAGTCTCTTACCGAGTGGACGACGAATGTCTGCAGTACACCACATCAGATGGAGAGACCGGACTGGCGGCCACCAAGGTTTAGCCTAGACGTGACGCCGATCCGAGTAATCAATATAGATGCTACGAAGACTCTGACTGGAGGGATATGGTTCGATAAACCGAGCCGGTGGAATTTCCACGTCATATCTCACGCTTGGAGCGTAACACTTAAGAAACTGGTAAAGCGCATCGGCTCCTTCAACATAAGCAACGAAGCATCTGGGTCTGGAACCGATCTGGACCCGTACAGTCGAGCCTTCCGTGAGGCCAATTTCAGTGATGACCGTTGTTTCAAAGACCTGATAAAATTCATGGAGTTGCTAGCTAAGGATGGGGTGAAAAACATCTGGCTTGATGCACTCTGCATCGATCAGACTTCTGAACGGGAAAAGAAGCAAGAAATTCCTCATATGGGAGCCTATTATACCAATTCGGAAGGTTGCTACGTTATAATGCACGGCATTAGTAAAGGTTACGAGATTTGGGGTCGACATGACAAGCTTCCAATATGGTTTAAGCGGGCGTGGACGCTTCAAGAATTCATATTACCAGAGAGGTTGCATTTTGTAGTAGAAGGCTTAAGCGATCGCGCGATAAGGCTAGCGAATGGGCGCATACGAGAGAAGAAGTCTGCCGTGGGGCTGTGCAAATGCTGCCTGCTTGACCGCGAAGAGTACCAAAAGCTGCGCACGACTAGGCCTGAAGAAGACCCCGCACTAGCCGAGTTTTCCAGAGGCTGCGCCGCCGAACGGAAGGCTCCACGGTACAACCCAACAGAAGACGAGAGAAACCAGGTTGCTTCAGAGAAATACAAACACTTCGTAGGCCTTTGTGGTGGCGAGCCTGTTCCGGCCAGAAAACGCGGGAGATCTAACTTGGTATGTGCCTTTCAACTGCCTCTTTGACAGTAAAAGAACTCCAATATAGAAACAATATGAGGTAAACTTGTGCGAGCCAAGTATCAGATAGATAGTAAGTCTAACAATATGTATGATGGGCGTTGCAGAACGAGGAGATTTTCTTTGCAACGAATCGATTGTGTCAAGTGTGTGGATCACCTCCCCTTGTGAGAAAGGTCGACAATTTGTACCTTGTGGAAAGAAATGCCTATATTTTCATCGTCACCTTGCAACGAGCCGAATCCCATGAATTTGTACGGGTGAATATAAGTCGTGATTACATTACACTAGTCAAACTATATGGTGCTTTCACTTTGGATGGAGGTTGTAAGCCATGGATAATCGCGGGAGAGATGTGTGAGAGGGATTCTACAAGAGATGAGGATAGGATCCTATCAATCCTAGGGCTCCTTGGGGTGGGCGGAGAGATGGAACTCACTACAAATAAACTACCACTTGAAGCCCAAATAGTGAATGTAGCTTGCAAGAACAGGCCACTGAGCATCCAATTGTGTATTATGGATTTATTTGGAAGATATGATGGGAAGTCTTGGATCCCCGTGCTTAGAAACAAGCGTTACGCTCCCGAAGGTCAGCGTTACTCTCCCAAATATTACATGGGAGGAGCTGCAAGACCACTCCATCTGCTAGTAGAGGTCCAAAATGTGAGTGAAGAAGGTGATCTCACACTTGAGGCCACAATTGTGCATGGTCAAATTACTGAGACACAACTACAGATCTTCGCTAATTATAGCCAATCAGAAGTAGACAACTACTACACATGTAAGTGCAGAGAGACTAGTGATAAAACAAAACTGGAGATCAACTTTAGTAATGGATGCTCATCAGGTTTAGCACAAGTTCGAATTGACTCAACCCATGAAGAAGTGAAGATCAAGGTGTGGATAGTGCTTCTTGGAGAATTTACTGATGACAAATGTGACGAGTATAAATTGGCCATGGTTTGCATTGGAAAAGGCTTCGAAGGAGAACAGCTCCAAAAGATTGGTCTTATTTCTTGGCCATTGGAGATGGGTAATAAGCTTTTTGCAAGCTATGGTATTTTAAAAAAATGTGTTATTACATGACTACATATCTAGTTATGTCAAAACAAATCAGTAGTCATGATATATGACCACCCATATTTTGTTATGGGAAGAAAGGCTTGCATTGTAGACAACCAACAATGATGCTTCATACTTTCAATGCAAGCTATTTTAAGAGACATATTGTGGTAAATTATTCTTGGCCAGCACTATTATGGAAGTTTAGAAACAATTATGTATTTGCAAGTCATGCTATCAACTTGGTTTCCTTTTCTATAGTCCAATCAAAAGTTTTTAAGGTTCTCAAGGTTTTTTGGGAAAAAATATAAGGCCTATTTATGATCTTAAACTAGATTTGGGCAGGTAGCTGTATTGACAGAGAGAGAATTGGTTTTATTTGAATTTTGTAATTAGATTTCAAGGAACACTTTGGTTAATAGCACTTGGCATATGCACATAGCACTTCACATTTCACACATAGTACTTTTCATTTATCACTTTCACTCCAATGTGGCCTTCCTTAGGTTCATGTCAATTTGCATTC
This sequence comes from Dipteris shenzhenensis, assembly GCF_047967505.1. Lineage (NCBI taxonomy): Eukaryota > Viridiplantae > Streptophyta > Polypodiopsida > Gleicheniales > Dipteridaceae > Dipteris > Dipteris shenzhenensis. The sequence goes on from NC_141623.1 coordinate 11,598,644, forward strand.
ATCACAAAGCACTTTGAATTTAGCATATAGCAATGTGAATTTGGCACTGGCACAACACTTTGTATTTGGCACATAGTACTTTGCATTTAGCGAATAACCACACATTTGTGTGGGAGGAGAGTTGCAAAATAAAATTGAAGACAGTTTATAAAGATTGTGATTCAAAGAAAGTAAAATTGATAGCAGATATTAGAGATGAGATAAGTTGTTATTGTATTTTATAATTAGATTGCAATTTGCATTTGCCATATGACCACACATTTTGTTTTTAGATAACTGAATATAGCACATAGCAATTTGAATTTGGTTAATAGCACTTTGCATTCCATAGATAGCACTTCGCATTCCACACATACTTTGCATTTAGCACATAATCACACATTTGCATGGGGGGAGAGTTGGCAAACTTCCTCTCCAAAAAGTATAAGACCAAGGAATGTGCCCTTGCTTGGATTCATTTCAATTTGCTTTCATCATAGAGCAATTCGAATTTAGCACATAGCAATTTGAATTTGGCACATAGCACTTTGCATTTGGCAAATAGTACTTTTTGCAGTTAGGATATAACAACTTTGTGTGGGGGGAGAGATGGCACACTTCCTCTCCAAAAATTATAAGACCAAGGAGCGTGCCCTTCTTTTGGTTCATATCCATTTGCATTTAGGAGATAGCCATTTGAATTGAGTATTAAATAGCACTTTGTATTTGGCACATAGCACTTTGAATTTGGCAAATAACACTTTGCATTTAGGGATATTTGATTCTAGTAATGAGTTGATTCTAGTAATGACATTGTTAACCTTAAATTTATGAAAGAACACAAGTTAAATTATATTGACACAATATGGCATTTTCAAAATTATTGAGAGCATTCTTTTAAAAATTTATTGATGGATTGCCATGAGAAAAAACTCGATTACAATCATCTTTTCCTTTTCTGAATCTTAATTTAAGAAGCAAATTCAAAGAGAGAATTTGTTGTGTGAAGACAGAATTTGCTTCTCATATTAACACGACACAACAAGACAAAGCACCTACAGACGTGCACACAGACACGTTTACTCAACTAAAAAAAAAACTTACGAGCGCATCTATGTACACGTCTATTTGCGTGTCTAGAGACCTGCATCTAAAGGCACATCTATATAGCAGACAGATGCGCCTATAGATGTGCATATAGATGCGTAAATAGATGCTCTACTAGAAAATTTAAAAAACAGACAGACGCATCCTTAAACGTGTTTATAGACGCATTTATAAACGGTCTGATAGACGCGTTTATAGACACACAAATAGATGTCCCTCGAACACACAGATGTGTTTATAGACGGTCTGATAGACGCGCTACATAATTATTTTAAAATTTTGTGTGCTTGAACAGAATGCTGTGTATGTTGTGTATGCTATGTAGTTATAGGAATCCCATTTCCACATTGTGTAATTCAATTCTTACAGGCAACCGCATTTTAATTAGCACTCTTGCAAGCACGTCTATAGCCGACAATTAAAATTCCAAATAAAACATTACAACGCCAAAATGTTTAGTTCACAAGGCATTAATTGATAGAATGTTGCACAAGAAAATTGAAAGCCAAAAAAATAAAAAGAGTATATAAATTCATAGCTCAAAAGTGCTTGTATGTACATATAGCACGAAGCTAAGCCACGTCCTGTGGCTTCAAGTACCAAAAATAAGAGGAGTGTATATACAAGAGGCACGAAGCCAAGCTAGTGGCTTTAAGTACAAAAAAGAGTAGCTAGCACTACTTCTATGACTAATCTAAGTTCTCCACGTCCTCGCTCCCTTCTACGCTCCCTTCTGCGCTCCCTTCTCCGCCTCCTTCTTCCTCGTCTTCTTGTGCAAGGGCCTGTAAACAAGGGACAACATATATCAATGTATGAAAAATCAAATCTTTACTTATAATATTGACATTATTTAATTACTTTCAAATACCTCGGGGGGCACTCCAGTAGCCCGGATATACTACTCCTCAGTAATCAACCCGTCATTATAGAAGTGCTTCCATGTATCTCCTCTGCGATGGTGGCGGTGGTAGGCTGTCTCGACAGGAGTAGGGTACCTACCCACGATATCAAGCTGCAAGATGACACAATTTGCGGAGGGGTTAGTACAAAGAAACAACCTCCTAATAAACTATATAAACAATATAATTTGAGATCGATACTTACAAATTGGGCCTCCCATGATTCAACACTCCTTACTCCAAAATGCACGCTTCCATATTGCTCCATTTGGATCCTTCGTGCCTTCACGTGTTCCTTCACGTGTTGTAGACTGGGTTCCTCCCTCGCTGACTTCATTGCTTTCTTCCACTCACGCTTGTGAGCGGTGTGGGGTGGGCCCCTTCGTGGTTGACCTCCCTCGAGCCTAGCAAGCTTCGCTAGTGCCTGCCTCTTAAGCAAAGATCTTTTATTGCCAAGTATCGTAACAATCTTTGACTTGGCCCATTTATCTGTGAACTGAACATTGGGGGGGTTAGGATACCTAGAGCGAACAGCAGCGAGGGTCTCATCAGCCAACCTCTTTGGATGGTCTTTCTAGTGGATAAAGCAATCTCTGTAATTGGTAGCAATTATAGAGTGCATGAAGGCCATGATGTCCTTCCCCCGTGCATCCATCAAAATGCCTCCTATCTGACTGATGTCATAGAAGATCGTACCATCACTCGGAGGCATGTCTAAATCATCTAAATCATCCTCGTCCCCACCACCATCCCTCCCAAAGCACTGTGCCATGCATCCCCAACCACTCTCCCTACTACTACGCCTGCTACTCTGTCGTGTCGAGCTAGTACGCTGGCCACTCATAGTTGGAGACTGCACGAGACTACGTGGACCACTCGTAGCTAAAGAACCGAGTCTCTCGACTACACAGGAGTACGCCGACGGCTCTGCGAGGCAGTAAGACCTCCTGATGGCATGGGGAAAGGGGCTCAGTTGTGTAGCCGGCTGGGCTGTGTTCACTCCGCTGGGGTAATCTCAGCTGGTGTGGGGTTGGGGTGGTTTGGAGTCTGTAGTACCGACTCTTGGGGGGTGTTTAGAGTACCCGTCATGTAGCCGTATTACTCCCCAGGATTGGGAGGGTGCCCCAAAAGGTTATATAACTCCCGAAAGATGTTCTCCCGAAGATCAAGTGAGCCTGAAGAGCTTCTTGGCCACATGATGAACTGGAAAAAAGAAAAAAAGAAGATTACTGATGAGCTGAGCAGGATTGGGAGGGTGCCCCAAAAGGTTATATAACTCCTGAAAGATGGTCTCTCGAAGATCAAGTGAGCCTGAAGAGCTTCCTGGCCACATGATGAACTCGAAAAAAGAAAAAAAGAAGAGTACTGATGAGCTGAGAAGAGAAAAAGAAGAGAAAAAGAGAGAAAAAGAGAGAAGGAAAGAGAGTAGAAAAGAGAGGAAAAGAGAGGAGAAAGGAGAGGGAAAGAGAGGAGAAAAAGAGAGAAAAAGTGGGGATAAAAGAGAGGAGAAAGGAGAGGAAAAGAGAGGAGAAAAAGAGAGAAAAAGTGGGAATAAAAGAGAGGAGAAAGGAGAGGAAAAGAGAGGAGAAAAAGAGAGAAAAAGTGGAGAGGATAAAGGAGAGGAAAAGAGAGGAGAAAAACATAGAAAAAGAGAGAAAAAGTGAGGAAAAGAGAGGAGATAAGAGAGAAAAATTACCACAAAAAGAGAGGGAAAGAGAGGATAAAAGAGAAGGAAAGAGAGGCAAAATATAGGAAAAGAGAGGAGAAAAAAAGAGAGAAAAAGAGAGGAGATAAGAGAGAGAAAGGGAAACGAAAGAGGAATCCTTATTTCAAAGTGGAAAGGGAAAGGCAAGAGTAAAGAGAAAGGAAAGGAAAGGGAAGGGAGGAGAAGGGAAGGGAAGGGAAGGGAAGGGAAGGCCAGGTTAGGGAAAAATAACAAAGCACGTCTATTTTCACGTATAACAGCGCATCTATAAACACGACTATCTGTTTCTAAAAACAGAGTAGACGTGTCTATAGACGCACTCTTAGACGCGCTTTTAGATGCGCTCTTAGACGCATCTATAGACGCGCTCCGACAGATAGAGTATTCTAAAAACTCGAAAAGGACATGCGCCCGACACAAAAGCACAACACTAGTACCAAAAACATTCGTTTCTTGGATACGACAAAGGATGAATCCAAAGAGAGCAACTTTCAAAGAAGATCAACCGTAAAGAGACTTACCTTGGATAGAGGTATGGAAGCTTCTTGTCCTTCTTCAAAGCTGCTTCTCTTCCTTGTTCACCCTTTGCTTCTCTTTCTTCTCTTCCTTGTTCACCCTCTTCTCTTGTGTGCTTGCTTGGAGATGATTGTGTAAGCCTGGAAATAAGTGTGGGTGCTTGGAGATAAGTGTGGGTGCTCAGAATTGTGTCTGTTAATAGCAAAGCAAGCTGCGCGAAGCTTAAAGTATGTGAAGAAAAGCAAGCACGCTAAAAGTAGATTTGAAAACCGCATCTATAAGCGCATCTATGCGTTTATACATGCGTCTAAATACACATTTAATTACGTGTCTATTACATAGAGCAGACGCGGTTTTAAACGCGCCTATAGACGCAGACCATAGAACAAATAGACGTGGTTTTAGATGTGGCATTAGATGCGCTACAGAGTTTTAAGATTAATTATGTGATACAAGAGCAAATTTTTTGGGTTGTTTATTTATAGGATGTCTTCATCTTCAACAAGTAGCTCCAGTGAGGGTGAATCCCTCCGTATCCACCATCGTGAAATGTGGTTGGAGCAAAAAATCAAATGTATGTGTGATCGATGTCGAGGAAACATGTATCGTGCACGCAGGATTACACTCAATCACATCTCAAAGTATGGAGAATGGGATGCGATCGTAAACATGGTAACTGTTAAAGAAATAAGGTTGATTGAAATACCTATGGATATTCATATGTTTGAGTTATGATCCCGTTTTAATTTGATATAGGATGTAGTGCCACACCCGCATATGTTGCCCTATGCTCATTGTGAGGAGGCGAAGCATCGGCGATATGAGGTGGGATCTTTAGGAGGACCGTTACGGATGCATGGAGTGATGGTGATAGTAGCCCTCCGCCATTACCTCATGAAGCCGTGGAGGAGGAGGTGTTTGATGATATGGTGTGGGATTTATATGTCCATCAATTCGAAGGGATACAACAATACAAAGCAACTATAGACGTGCTTGATAGATGCACAAAATAGCGGGCGCATCTATAGGAGTTGCTTGAATAGAGAAATTACGAGCGCATCTAATAGCACATCTAATAGCTCGTCTATTTGTGCGTGTATTGACACATCTATTTGCACGTCTATAATGAGAAAATACGGGCCCGTCTAACAATGTGTTTGTCAACGCGTCTCTTTGCACGTGTATTAGCACATCTATTAGTGCATCTACATTGAGAATTAGATGCAAAACAGAGAATATAGAAAGTGAGATTTTGGTGTACATCACTACTTTCCAAACATTGCCCATGATTACCAAAGCACCTAATTTTAACAAAAACATCAATGCTTTTTTGCAAGTCCACATATACAAGAATTAAGTGAGGTGAGGAGAATGAGACAATATGTAAAATAGTTTTGCCAATATCAATGATGGGCTACGGTTCAATCTCATCCTCAATGAGATCAACCCTTGCCAAACTATCTACTTCAAAATCCAAACAAGTGTTTAGATCTACAAATACATTCAACCCACTACTACTTGTGCTACTCATGTGCTCATCGAAATCAACATTACCAATGGTAGGCTCGTCCTCATGGGTAATGGCCTCAATATCTGTATCTCCTATCTCATGATCATCCTCCTCTCTTGTATCACGGTCATCATCACGTCCATGGCCATGATCATCCTCCATACGCTCCATATTAGTAAATGTACTATAGATCACTTTGGAACGTGGCATAATAGGTATGACATGCCACCATTTGTTATTATCCACCATTGGTTGATAGACAACTAATTCAAACATAAATACAATCATGTTATTTTCCTTGCATCGAAGGTATCAAATATTTAAAAGCGAGTATTTTTATATGTGTGCACAGTACCTGTTCACATTGTTGCGGTAGTACTAGTGTGTCCTTCCTACTTTGCCAAAACTTTGTGGAGTCAATAGTTACAAAGCCACTTGCATGGAGTTTGATTGTTGCATTAGGGCCTCTTTCCACCACGTCCTTAAACCACTTTACATCCAAAACATACACAAAGAAGCGTCGAAAGTCAAGCTTAATAATATCTTGGATTATGCCACAATAATCATCCATGGCTCCATTGGCTCCCTCAAAGCTAGCAATGACGCCGCAATCTTGTGTGTTTCTCTTATCATCAATCCGTTGTGTTCGAAAATGCTTGCCCTCACACCATATAGCATTGAACATAGTGCACTACACCAAGAAAAAATCAATTAAATAAGCAATCTAAATTATTGAAAGCTCCTAACTTATGCATAACATTCTATATTCCGACCTTGCTCATGCATCCCCTAGCATACTCTCATTCTTCCATTGTGATATGCATCCCCTCGTCTTTCTCTGCTTTCTCCATTTCATCAAGTAGCCAATCCACATGAATATCCTTTGGAAGTGCTCTTAGATACTGAGGGTATGGCACATGAGATCCATGGTGTGTACGAAAGAGGGCCCTTTCTTCTTGTCTTCTTGCCTTTGCATCCTTGTATCTTGTCACCCATCTTTTCATCACATCACTATTAAGCACGCAATAGAGGTTGATACTATTATGCAACTCCGTGTCTATTACTTTGTTGTGTCCTTTCCCTTGAGGCACAATAGAGGTCATCCTTAGGTCTTCATCATCTCTCCATAGTCATGGGAGAGAGCTATCCACATCAACAAGAAACTCAGAAATATATACAAGTGACTCTTGTACCAACCAACCCTCGGCCATGCTACCTTTGGGTCTTGCATTTTGTCTCACGAAGCCCTTCAAGGTCTTCATGAAGCGCTTGAGGAAGAACAACCATTGTGCATGTATAGTACCGCATATAGCAATCTCATCCACCAAATGCACTATAAGATGTAGTTGGCTTGTGAGAATAGAACGTGGAAATGTCTCTTCCACTAAACAAACCACCTCCACTGACATAACTTGAGCATTCTGAAGCATGGTGGGATCTATTTCCTTTGAGCTCACATACCTAGAAATGAAAAAGTACACCATATTAGCAATATGAACACCTTGCATGGAGCATTGATACGCATCATATTTTGTATCATGTAAAGTACCTCACAAGCTCGCCCATCTTGTAAATACAATCCTTCACGTCCTTCGATGCACTACGAGAAATAATAGTAGGTAGTATGAACTGAACCCGCGAGGAGGTGGTTGATTAGTTGCCTATAATTATTCATTCACAAATTTAAAAGGAAAAAGAAATTATGCACATAAAATACTTACTTGGAGCATCTTGTGCCAATCATGAGATTTCAAGCCATATAATTGCTCTACACTTCTTTTCTTGCTCTTTGTAAAGGCTCCCTTCAAACACCTCATGCATCCAGTGGGAGTACGAATTGTAGTAATAGTGCGCTTCACTGCCGCCATCTCTAGCTTTGATAACCTCCACGGTGCATGAGGTAAAAAAACACGCCCATTTGGTCTCTCTTGTGGCCAAGCTTCATGCATCCTCCCTGTGGTACGTAGATCCTCCCTTATGCCTACGGAATCTCGTGTCCCATTCAAATGCTCCCAAATGGTAGATGCCACATTCTTGAAGATATGGGATCAAGCAGGTGATTGATCTTGAGGTGGGACCAATATGGTAAATGATAAAAGATGGAGTATCTAAACAAAAGTTTGTGTTAGCAGGCAATCTTTATTTCTAGCCAATGTAGCACACAATAGTTACAAACCCTTACCGGCTCACACCAAGTGGTGGAGGAGTCATGGAACCGGTCCCAAATTCTCATCCAATCTCTCGCGATGAGTGATTGTGGGAGGAATTCATTCCAAGGGGCAACATATCTAGGATGATCAGGTGGAAGAAATCGATGGTGATTCTCATAGATGACCTTATTCAATGCGTCTGCCCATGAGGCAACTAGCAAAGGACCACAAACAGGACATGCATGGTAACTCGATGTAGTGAGACTTGAACAATAGATGCAATTAAGAGTTGAAGGTGGGTTTAGGGTGCCACATCCTTTGCCTATTCATAATTAGAAGTGCAATGCTTACCTGAACACTCACCATAGCCTGGGAAGTCATGCATCATCCACATCAAGACTGCTTTGTAGTTGAAGTCTCGTGATGAGGGAGGCCTGCTCACATCATGCACCTTGATACCTCTCCAAAGTATCTCTAGCTCGTCAATCAAAGGCTCCAAATAAACATCAGGATTTTTGACTTTATGTTTTCCTGGAATTAGAAGGGATAGCATAACATGTCCTTTCGTAATAGCCATAGAGGGTGGAAGATTATAATTCACCAATATCACTGTCCATACACTGTAAGAGGTGCTTTTGAGACCAAATGGGTTCACACTGTCCATACCCAATCCAAGTCTCAAGCTCCTAAGTTCTTCCTTGAAGCTTGGCCATGTGTCTTCAATATGCTTCCATGCAGGAGAGTCTGCAGGAGTTCTCCACTTGCCATCGGTTGATCGATGGGAGGAATGCCATGACATGAGCTTTGCAATGGATTTGCACTTGAACATATGTTGGATGTGAGGGATTATGGAAAAATGTCGCAAAACCTTATGAGGCACGTCCAAAGTTTTGAGATCTGCTCTATATCTTGCCTCTCCACAAGTAGGGCACTCTCTTGCATCCTTATGTTGCCCACGAAACAAAACGCAATCGTTGACGCATGCATGGATGTGCTTGTAATCTAATCCTCCAAGAGAGGTCACATGTTGCCTTGCCATATCTCTTGAGGTCGGTAATTTATTCTCCCTTGGAAGCATTTTACACAATAGCCTATACGTGAAGACCATAAATGAGGAAAAGCATTCGAGTAATTGACCCACTAGCATAATTCACCATGTTTGCAAAATAGACTTTAAAGCTTACTTGAGTAATGCATTCAAACTTGCATTGCTCCATCCATAGATGGTTTGCAAGTTTAGTAACTCAAGGGAGGCACGTAGAACAGAGAAAGTGCACCCCTCAAACAGTGGAGTCGATGCTGCAGTAAAAAGATCGTCCTGCTCCATGCTATCATCCCTCGCTTCGGATTGATGGACATATAAATCCCGCACCATACCATCAAACACCTCCTCCTCCACGGCTTCATGAGGTAATGGCGGAGGGCTACTATCACCATCACTCCATGCATCCGTAACGGTCCCTCCTGAAGATCCCACCTCATATCGCCGACGCTTTGCCTCCTCATGGCGAGCATAGGGCAACATATGCGGGTATGGCACTGCATCTTGTATCAAATTAAAACAGAATCATAACTCAAACCTATGAACACCCATAGGTATCTCAATCAACCTTAACTCTTTAAGACTTACCATGTTTACGGTCGCATCCCATTCTCCATACTTTGAGATGTGATTGAGTGCAATCCTGCGTGCACGATACATGTTTCCTCGACATCGATCACACATACATTTGATTTTTTGCTCCAACTGCATTTCGCGATGGTGGATACGGAGGGATTCATCCTCACTGGAAGATGAAGACATCCTACAAACAAACAACCCAAAAAAATTTACTTTTCTTCAAATATTTAATTTTAAAACTCTGTGGTGTGTCTAAAACTGCGTTTGTCTATTTTGTGGTGCACGTTTATAGGTGTCTAAAACCGCATCTGCTCTGTGTATGTAGATGCACAATTACATGTGTATTTAGATGCACTATTAAACGTGCTTATAGACGCAGTTTTCAAATTTGCTTTTAGCGCACTCGCTTTGATTTTCTTCATATTACTTATACTTCGCACGGCTTGCTTGCTTTGCTATTAACAGATCCACAGTTTTGACGCTTAAGAGGAAGGCACCCACACTTACTTCCAAGCTTACACTTAAGAGGAAGGCACCCACACTTACTTCCAGGCTTACAGGAGAAGAGGGTGAACAAGGAAGAGAAGCAACTTTGAAGAAGGAGAAGAAGCTTCCATACCTCTATCCAAGGTAAGTCTCTTTACGGTTGATCTTTTTTGGAAGTTGCTCTCTTTGGATTTTTCCTTTGTCATATCCAAGAAACGAATGATTTTGATATCAGTGTTACGTTTTTGTGTTGGGCGCATGTCCTTTTCCACTTTTTAGAAAAGTCCGTCTGTCGAAGCGCGTCTATAGACGCGTCTTAGAGTGCATCTAAAACTACATCTACAAGCACATCTAGCCTATTTACAAACACAAACAGTTGCGTCTATAGACACATTGTTATATGTGAAAATAGATGCGCTTCTCAGACGCGTCTATAGACGTGCTCCGACAGTAATCTTTTCTTCCGTTCTCCTTTCTTCTCAGCTCATTAGTAATCATCTTTTTTTCTAGTTCATCATGTGGCCAGGGAGCTCTTCGGGCTCACCTGATCTCCGAGAGTCTATTTTTAGGGACTTATATAACCTTTTAGGGCCCCCCCAGTCCTATGGAGTTATACGGGTATATGACGGGTACTCTAAACACCCCCCAGGAGTCGGCACTATAGACTCCAAACCACCCCACACCAGCTGAGATTACCCCAGCGGAGTCAGCACATCCCAGTCGGCTACACAGCCGAGGCCCTTCTCCCATGCCGTCTTATGCCCCTTCCCCCATGCCATCTTATGCCCCTTCCCCCATGCCGTCTTATGCCCCTTCCCCCATGCCGTCAGGAGGTCTTTCTATCTCACAGAGCCGTCGGCGTACTCCTATGCAGTTGAGACTCGGTTCTCTAGCTGGTCCACGTAGTCTCGTGCAGTCTCCAGCTACGAGTGGCCAGCGTACTAGCTCGACATGACACAGTCGCAGGCATAGTAGCAGGGAGAGCAGTGGGGGATGCATAGCACATTGCTTTGGGAGGGGTGGTGGTGGGGACGATGATGATTCAGATGATTTGGACGTGCCTCCGGGTGATGGTACGATCTTCTATGACATCACTCAGACAGGAGGCATCTTGATGGATGCATGGGGGAAGGACATCATGGCCTTCATGCACTCTGTAATTGCTAACAATTACAGAGATTGCTTTGTCCACTACAAAGACCAGCCAAAGAGGTTGGCTGATGAGACCCTCGCTGCTGTTCGCTCTAGGTATCCTAACCCCCCCAATCGTCAGTTCACAGATAAATGGGACAAGTCAAAGATTGTTACAATACTTGGCAATAAAAGATCTTCGCTTAAGAGGCAGGCACTAGCAAAGATTGCCAGGCTCGAGGGAGGTCAACCACCAAGGGGCCCGCCCCACACTACTCACAAGCATGAGTGGAAGAAAGCAATGAAGTCAGTGAGGGAGGACCCCAGTCTGCAGCACATGGAGGCACAAAGGATCCAGATGGAGCAATATGGAAGCATGCATTTTGGAGCAGGGGGTGTTGAATCATCGGAGGCCCAATTTGTAAGTGTCGATCTCAAATTATATTGCTTATGTAGTTTATTAGGAGGTTGTTTCTTTGTACTAACCCCTCTGCAAATTGTGTCATCTTGCAGCTTGAGATCGTGGGCAGATACCCTACTCCTATCGAGACAGCCTACCACCGCCACCGTCGCAGAGGAGATACATGGAAGCACTTCTATCATGATGGGTTGATTATTCAGGAGCAGTATATCCGGGCTATTGGAGCGGCCCCCGAGGTATTTTAAAGTAATTAAATAATGTCAATATTATAAGTAAAGATTTGATTTTTCATACATTGATATATGTTGTCCCTTGTTTACAGGTCCCTGCACAAGAAGATGAGGAAGGAGGCAGAGAAGGGAGCGTAGAAGGGAGTGTGGAAAGGAGCGAGCACGTGGATAACATAGATTAGTCGTAGAAGTAGTGCTAGCTACTCTTTTTTGTACTTAAAGCCACTGGCTTGGCTTTGTGCCTCTTGTATATACACTCCTCTTATTTTTTGTACTTGAAGCCACATGACGTGGCTTAGCTTCGTGCTATATGTACATACAAGCTCTTTTTGAGCTTTCAATTTTATTGCATTTTGGAGTTGTAATGTTTTATTTGGAATTGTAATTAAAATGCGGTTGGCTATACGAATTGAATTACACAATGTGGAAATGGGATTCCTATAACTATATAGCATACACAACATACACAGCATTCTATAAATTTAAAAAAAAATATTATGTAGCGCGTCTATCAGTGCATCTATATACGTGTCTGTCTGTTCGGGAAGCGTCTATTTGTGCATCTATAAAAGCATCTATAAGACCATTTATAAATGCATCTATACACACGTTTAACGATGCATCTGTCTGTTTTTTAAATTTTTTAGCAGAGCGTCTATTTAGGCATCTAGATATGCGTCTATACCTGCGTCTGTCTGCTATATAGATGCGTTGTAAGACGCGGGTCTCTAGACGCGCAAATAAACGCACCCGTAAGTTTTTTTTTAAGTTCAATAAATGTGTCTGTGTGCGTGTCTGTGGGCGCTTTGTCTTGTTGTGGGAGGGATGATAGCATGAAGCAGGACAATCTTTTTACCACAGCATCGACTCCACTGTTTGAGGGGTGCACATTCTCTGTTCCACATGCCTTCCTTGAGTTACTAAACTTGCAAACCATCTATGGATGGAGCAATGCAAGTTTGAATGCATTACTCAAGTAAGCTTTAAAGTCTATTTTGCAAGCATGGTGAATTATGCTAGTGGGTCAATTACTCGAATGCTTTTGCTCATTTATGGTCTTCACGTGTAGGCTATTGTGTAAAATGTCTCCAAGGGAGAATAAATTACCAACCTCAAGAGATATGGCAAGGCAACATGTGACCTCTCTTGGAGGATTAGATTACAAGCGCATCCATGCATGCATCAACGATTGCATTTTGTTTCGTGGACTACATAAGGATGCAAGAGTGCAGGCCTCCCTCGTGAGCAGGCCTCCCTCGTCACGAGACTTCAACTACAAAGTAGTCTTGATGTGGACGATGCATGACTTCCCAGGCTATGGCGAGTGTTCAAGTAAGCATTGCACTTCTAATTATGAGTAGGCAAAGGATGTGGCACCCTAAACCCACCTTCAACTCTTAATTGCATTTATTATTCAGGTCTCACTACAGTGGATTACCATGCATGTCCTGTTTGTGGTCCTTCGCTTCTTGCCTCATGGGCAAACGCATTGAATAAGGTCATCTATGAGAATCACCATCGATTTCTCCCACCTGATCATCCTAGATATGTTGCCTCTTGGAATGAAGTCCTCCCACAATCACTCACTGCGGGAGATTGGATGAGAATTTGGGATGGTTCCACGACTCCTCCACCACTTGGCATGAGCCAGTAAGGGTTTGTAACTATTGTGTGCTATATTGGCTAGAAATAAAGATTGCCCGCTAACACCAGTTTTTGTTTAGATACTCCATCTTTTATCATTTACCATATTGGTCCCACTCAAGATCAATCACCTGCTTGATCCCATGCATATATTCAAGAATGTGGCATCTACCATTTGGGAAATTTGAATGGGACACGAGATTCCGCAGGCATAAGGGAGGATCTACGTACCACAGGGAGGATGCATGAAGCTTGGCCATAAGAGAGACCAAATGGGCATGTTTTTTTACCTCGTGCACCATGGAGGTTATCAAAGCTAGAACTCCCACTGGATGCATGAGGTGTTTGAAGGGGGCCTTTACAAAGAGCAAGAAAAAAGGTGTAGAGCAATTATATGGCTTGAAATCTCATGATTGGCACAAGATGCTCCAAGTAAGTATTTTATGTGCATAATATCTTTTTCCTTTCAAATTTGCGAGTGAATTAGAAGCAACTAACCAACCACCTCCTCGTGTGTTCAGTTCATACTACCTACTAGCATTTCTCGTAGTGCATCGAAGGACGTGAAGGATTGTATTTACAAGATGGGTGAGCTTGTGAGGTACTTTACATGACACAAAATGTGATGCGTATCAATGCTCCATGAAAGGTGTTCATATTGCTAATATGGTGTACTTTTTCATTTCTAGGTATGTGAGCTTAAAGGAAGTAGATCCCACCACGCTTGAGAATGCTCGAGTTATGTCAGTGGAGGTGGTTTGTTTAGTGGAGGAGACATTTCCACGTTCTATTCTCACAAGCCAACTACATGTCATAGTGCATTCGGTGGATGAGATTGCTATATGCAGTACTATACATGCACGATGGTTGTTCTTCCTCGAGTGCTTCATGAAGACCTTGAAGGGCTTCGTGAGACAAAATGCAAGACCCAAAGGTAGCATGGCCGAGGGTTGGTTGGTACAAGAGTCACTTGTATATATTTTTGAGTTTCTTGTTGATATGGATAGCTCTCTCCCACGACTATGGAGAGATGATGAAGACCTAAGGATGACCTCTATTGTGCCTCAAAGGAAAGGATGCAACAAAGTAATAGACATGGAGTTGCTTAATAATATCAACCTCTATTGCGCGCTTAATGGTGATGTGATGAAAAGATGGGTGACAAGATACGAGGATGCAAAGGCAAGAAGACAAGAAGAAAGGGCCCTCTTTTGTACACACCACGGATCTCGCAAGGGTTGATCTCATTGAGGATGAGATTGAACCATAGCCCATCGTTGATATTGGCAAAACTATTTTACATATTGTCTCATTCTCCTCACCTCACTTAATTCTTGTATATGTGGGCTTGCAAAAAAGCATTGATGTTTTTTTTTAAATTATGTGCTTTGGTAATCATGGGCAATGTTTGGAAAGCAGTGATGTACACCAAAATCTAACTTTCTGTATTCTCTGTTTTGGATCTAAATACGCGTCTAATTCTCAGTGTAGACATGCTAATAGACGTATCAATACACGTGCAAATAGACGAGCTGTTAGATGCGCTATTAGATGCGCTCGTAATTTCTCTATTCAAGCAACGCCTATAGACGTGCTCGCTATTTTGTGTGTCTATCAAGCGTGTCTATTACTGCTTTGTGTTGTGCAAATGCAAATTCAAAAATAAATTTCTGATGTGAAGAGAGAATTTGCTTCTTATATTAACTTTTAGAAAAGAACATGTCACTTTCTTGGTTCCCTTGCCGAGCTTTAATAGTTGCCGAGTATATCACCAAATATTATAGCCATTTGATCGCAATTGCACTCGATTAAATAGCCTGGCCAGGAACATTCTGGTGGGGTTTGGTAGGCTTGCGTAGCTACAGCTTTTCAATTTATCCTCTGATGACTTGAGTGGTCCAATCCCTTCCTCTCTTGGCAATCGCACACTAATCATCCTTTCTCAAAATGGATTAACTGGACCTATCCCACCAGAGCTGGGGGAGTTAATTAGTTTAGAGTGGTGGCTTGATCTTTCTTAAAAAATTCTATTAGGAAGACACTACGATCACTTGAAAATTATAGTGGCTTGTAGGCGCTCGGTGTGGGTCAAAACCTCCTCCATGGTATGATTCCAACAGACTCAGGAATGCTCTCTGCATTGGTTTAACAGTTTCACAGGGTACCCTAATTCAGTAAGCTTGCTCAAATTGAAGGGCTAAGTTTTGCACATAACAAATTGAGCGGCAACATCCCCACGTCCCTTGGAAACTACTCCATGCTCTCAAAAAAATTTGCTTAGTTATATTCATTTGAGTGACCACATTCCTTCTAAAATCGATAAGCTTTGTGAGCACCAAGAATTCCTCCTCTTGGAAAATGGGCTTACTGGACACATTTCGTTCCTGTCTTTGACAAATTGTTCTGCCCTTCATAAGTTTAATGTAGCATCTAATAATTTGTCAGGCACAATTGCTGACACTGTCGGCCTTCTCGGTACAAACATATCTATATTGATGTTGGCTAAAAATGAGTTTACAGGAACCATCATCCCTGAGTTTGGAAACTTGACATCGTTAACTTTCCTCAATGTAGGTGGAAACCATCTAGGCAGTACAAAACCAATAGTACTGGGGAAGCTAGATCAACTGTAGGAACTCTATTTGCTTCGCAGTACTACTTTAACAGGGCACATACCATCCGAGATAGATAACTGCACCATATTAGTGCTTTTAGAACTTGGAGAAAATATTGGGCTAAGAGGAGAGATTCCCTATTCATTTGGTAAGCTTCAATGGTGGTCAAACCTTTACATAGGTCGAAACGGCATACGGTATACCTGTCAGTCTTGGAAATTGTTTGCAGATTGACTTCTTGTTTTTTCATCCTCGTCTAGGGCATCACATGTGAGATGTCTCAGTGTGGGCCTATGCTCAAGCATCGCATGAGATACTCCACTTGTTCTCTAGAGAAAGCTATCGTGAACATGTCTGCAATGTTTTCCTTCATTAACCAGTGAACCAATGCTATAAACCCATCTTAAATCACATCCTTGATGAAGTGGTAATGAACTGCAATACATTTTGTCCTCATATGGAACATTAGGTTATTTGTAATCACAACTGCGGTTTGACTATTGCATTTGATCTCCACAACTTCATCACTTTGGATAATCTCCATGTCTTTGAAGATCTACATGAGCCACAAAGGATCACACTATTGTGGAGCAACCTTTGGTAGATGCATGGTGTTTTTAACTAGAGTACAATATGTGGCAATATCCATGGTACAATTTAGGGAGTCTTGAGCATGGTGTCTTGGCACATATCCTGGCTCTCATTTTGGTGCAATCTACTCCTAATTTTTTGTTGCAAGATGCTTCTACTAGATGTCCTTGGTTGTGTGCCTTTCAATATTTTAGAGGGCAAGGAATTGTGTGTTGTAACATGAATCTAGTTCTTCTCAGTTGTAGCTATCATGTAAACCTCTGACAAGCCCCATAGGGATGAGGAGGGAACTATGCATTCTATCCATGCATTTCAATTCATTTCAATTAGTCTATGCTATGTCTTTTGTACTGTATCTTCTCTATTCTGAGGGTTGATTCATTGTATGATCCCGATTACAAGTTAATTGCAACACCTGGTATCAAAGAGGGTGAGGTAATGGCTTGGGGGGGTCACTCATCATATGTAACCCTATCACGTGAGTTCAACAGAAGGATTTTTTTTATTTCTAAAATTTACAGATTTGTATAGAAAAGGGGTACATTTTATTAATGAAATTTTTTACAGATAAGGGACTTTAAATATAGGCCTTGAACGCACGTGATATAGAGGGTTTATACATAGTGACCCCCCTGAGGGTAATGGAGTGCAAGACTAAATTGGAGAAGCTAGTAACCTTTGACCACATGAATTTCTCTACATGGAAACTTACCATATGGCTCTACTTTATTGACGAGAATGCCAACAAATAGAATTTGAATTTTGATTTTAGTTTTGTTGGGGGGATATACTGGCTCTACTTTATGGAGAAAG
This sequence comes from Dipteris shenzhenensis, assembly GCF_047967505.1. Classification (NCBI taxonomy): domain Eukaryota; kingdom Viridiplantae; phylum Streptophyta; class Polypodiopsida; order Gleicheniales; family Dipteridaceae; genus Dipteris; species Dipteris shenzhenensis. The sequence continues at coordinate 11,616,062 of NC_141623.1, forward strand.
GATTGTGGTATGTCATTTTCGGGATAGAGAAGAAGTCCTCTAGAAAGGTGTGCAGGATGCACCATACAAAACAAGTCCGTGGGAGGCCAATAGTGAAAGAACAAGCCAGATCCTTGGCACCATCTAGATCTAACAAAATTCGACACATAAAGACCAAGTTGTGCTTGGAACGTTGTTTGGTTCACATCGAAAGAGTTCAAAGGTTTTGTTAAAGATTTCCTACATGCCTCTAACAAGGACTTCACTACAATTCATGTGCTTCCTCCATTTACAACTTCTATGTTGCTTCGAGTCACCTTGCAACTCACCTTTGATAAACAAAGTCATTACATTGCTATAGACTTTAGCTTCTTCACCACCTTATTCTTCACTCTACGCAACTATGTTATGTTTTTGCAAACTTCGGGTTTGTTATTTCCTTCACTTTCAACTTAAGCAACTATGTTACGTTGCTATAGCCTTTCTCTTGACTTAGCTCCTCTTTGACTTGCTATAGCTTTTCTCTTGACTTATCTCCTCTTTGACTAGGTTGGGTTGGAATTTTAGCTTCGCTACATTGCTAGGCCTTATTAGATTCATGCCCCAAGTGTGTAGCTCCTTCTACATAACTATGTTATGTTGCTACAACTCCTTAGCCCTAGACTCGACTAACAACTTCACTATGTTGCTATGTCTCATATTTTCATTCCAATGTCCCTTTTCCTTTTTGCTCAATAGTGAATATCACACATTTGTGATTATTTATAGCTCCCTTACCCACCAATCTAACATTTACTGGTGGCTCAAATCCTTGATGGGTGTTTGATTTCCCTCTAGTAGTCAAGATGAGTCATGCCTAGGTTATATCCAATAATCATCCATGAATCACTCATGATTCATATTTAAGACATTGGTAAGGTTACTTGTCATATTTGGATTCAACCTAGGACTCCTCTTCTAAATTCTAGTCCAAGATGCTCACGGGTTTCTCTATCCAATTTGAAATGGCTACAAAATTAATCTTTGCTAAGAGAATTTTATTCCCCTTCATACTCATTATCTTTTTATTTCTCTTTTGATGATGAGAATATTGAACATGACTTCATTCATTAAGAAGATCAAATAAAATCTATTACCACAATTTGCTAAGAGCACCGTTGCCTTCTAAATCGGCGGTCTGTCTGATAGTGGATTGTGGTGGGCTTCTACTCCTATATTTCCAGCAATAATTTGAGTGGCTCTATTTCACTCCAGTCTGGCAAGGTTGAAAATCCTAACGAGCCTTGATCTTTCCTTTAATCACTTTTTCAGTGAAATACCTACAACGCTTGCGAATCCCACCTTTCTTCGATTTGCGAATCTGTTGTACAACAATCTACATGACACAATTCCAAGCAAGGGAGTGTTCTTGAATTATCTGGTATCCCATTTTGTGTCTCCACATTACAGTATGCTTGCAGGGTCCTTCGTCCTTAACACCCAGCTCTAATGCTCAGTTGTGCAAGCACAAAATCACAAAGATAATAGCTGTAGCTTGTACAGGTGTTGCAATTATTGTTCTACTCCTCATTAGAATGAGGTGAGTTGCAGTTGTTTAATGTTTCAATCGGCCTGCAAGACAAGACAGGGTGCCTATTCTTAAAGGGCTATTACGGGTTACGGCCGAAGACCTTTCAAGGGCAATGGATGGTTATAGAGACCTTAACCTCATCACACAAGAGACTTTCCCTATTGCATTTTCCAAGCTTTCTCCATGATGCTTGGAAACTTCTTCATCATCCTCCTTCATTCCTACTATTTCTCCTGGAGGAAGAACAATGAATTGCATCATCCTCCTCCTCCTCCTCATTAGCAAGTGGATGCCCCTTGTGGAGTGATCTCAACCACATGGTAGGGACTCATACCTCAGTACTTGAGCTTGCGTTTAGAAGACGTGACGAAGATAAGGTGGCGGTTATAGTATCAAAGATTCTTAGTGCACATGTTGAGCTAAAGCATAAGTGTGGGGATATGGAAATACTTGGAGATGTTATGCCCTATATTACTTCCAACAAATCATTTATTGCATGGGACACAATGAGACTTATCCAACACATGTCATCAAGAATACAAAGTGCATAAATTCGGATTTTAGAGTGGAAGATATTTTACAAATAATATCCTTTGCAAATAAGAATGTAGCAGAAGGTCAAGTCGGGATTTGAAAAATTGGAACACTGGACATTTGCACATATGAGAATTCAAAAAGTTACTAATGATGGTATGGATGATAAGTCAGTCTTATTGGATGGTCCATACTATGAGGTAGGTACTAAGGATTTGAGATGGAGCATGCAGTTTTTTAAGATTGGAAACACTCGGCATGTGGCTTTTAATGATAAACATTATGTATACTACAATATCAAAGAATTTAAAGAATATGCCAATGCACCAAGCTCTATTCCTTCAAAGATGGATGATTCCAATGCACTCAACTATAAAACTGACATCTTATCTCAAGTCAATGAGTTCATTGTTGGTATCGAGAAAGAAAAAGACTTCACAAGTGATGCCTTATCCGGAGTGGATGAATATGAGCACATTGAGAGCTTGGGCAAAGATTTCAAAAGTGGTATCTTATCAAGCATGGATTACTGCATAGATATGGATACTGATAAAGTTCTTGGAGTCAAACCAAGTAACTATGGAATTATGGTGGAAGTCATGCACGACGATATAATGAGTGATGTTCTCTCAGGAGTAGAGGAGTTTCAAGATTGTGGAGGTATGAAATCCATAGAAAGTGCATCAATGAGTGATGTTCTCTCATGAATAGATGAGTTTGAAGATCATTTTGGACACTCTATCGCCACACTATGACAGTTAATGCAAATCGCTCTATGATTGTATCAAAAGTAGGGATGCTATCAACAAAGGACTATTTGGTATTTGACTTTGACTGTGATAAGATCAAGGATGCAACCTCCCATGAAACAGTTAATGCAAATGGTTCTACAAATGTATTAAAAGCATGGATGAGATCAACCGAGGACTATTTAGTATTTGACTGCACAAGTTGGAAGCACCCGAATAGGAGTTGCAGGGGGAGAAGCTCAATTTGGAGATTAAGGTGAGGAGGAGCTTCCTGTGGCAGAATTCCTAGACCCAGCAAAGCAGGCACTTAACGAATTACTGACACAAAATAGTCAAGTGGGACTGCAGCCAGTTGGCCCTCAATCCACCACTGCACATGGGGTACAATTGTGTCTACACATCCAACCCAAACAGGCAAGTAGCATGCTCCTTTGTTTTTAATTATTGTCCTAAACAACATTCTAAAACATCATTTTCATTAGCTGTTGCAACCATAGTTGACGTGGCCACAACTGCAAACATACAAGCATCAGGTGGACGCAAAGAGAATAAGGAGGACCTACCAAGAGAGCATGAACAATCCACTTGTAAGTAGGATCTAGAAGCAACAAGATCCATGCAAATCAATAATCCGTTGTTGAGGCACTTGTAACTGTGAGTTTCTTGAACACAGCTAGGGGCAAGGAGGTCCAAGAGAGACATCTCGATGTTGCATATGTGAGATGTCTATGCGCATGGAGACATCCACTGAGCACATTCCACCGAAATGGCGGGTTTTTATATGCAATCCATTGCAAGTAGGAAGCTCACTACGGAACGAGTAGAATTACGAGAACTTCAACTGGTTATTGGAGTCTCTAGAGGAGTTGAACCACGGGAAGTAGGAGGTGAACCATGGGAAGTGTTCAGAGGTAGATGGTAAGAGCACAGATAACTCATGCAAAATCGTGGTGGTTCGCTAGGTTGCATTTTTGCAACTAGCAATTGCATGCAAGACCGAAAATTTCCCACGGATATATAAGCATATATCTACTGTTAGGAAACTACTAGCCGACCTTGAAAGGAGATATCTCATTGAGCCGGTGGGTTCAGGTTATCATTCGCATTTCGAGACGATTCCAATTTCTCACTCAAATTCGAGCAACTCGCTTCACGAAGAAACATCCAGGAAAGCTTCCTGAAATACCAGCGGATGGTTATTATTCGCTCAGATTTTGATTTGTAGACCACGTCGACGAAATCGTCATTCCCACTCAAAAAGGTTCCGTCACTCGTGCGAAAGAATCCGATCCTCCAATGCGTGGCAAACCGTCATTCACCCTTTGTCATCACTGGATTGCTCCACACTCGGGGCGTTTACACGATAAATAGCCCAGCTCGGGCAACGAATCCCAGCAAAACTATCATCCCAAGCTTGCCTCCTCTTGCGTTTGTAGCCCTTCTATTTCTCCGCTTTCAAAACTATGTCTTACCACAGGCATTCCGAGGTCGAGTTCGTGAACGACGCTTGCTATGAACAGCCTCGCTATGTAGAGGTGGCCCCGCCGCCTCCGACCTACGCTGTGGAGTCTTACGAACGCAATGAGCGCTACGGCGAGCGACCTGGCATTTACCGGGAGCCACGTCCTGAGCGTGGTCAGTACATTCGCGAAGAGTCAGTGGTAAGAGTTGATTTGGGCGTTTATTTAGTAGAAACAAGGCTGCTGGTAGCGGGAGTTACCATCTCTTTGACTCTACGATGTCTTTTGTTGGTGTTGGCAGCGCGAAGTGGAGAGGGCGAAGCTTGACCCGAACGATGCTCGTAGAGTAGAGCTTGCGGGAGGTCAGGGCTATCCAGTGTACGAGGAGCGGCGCCATGAGGAGATTGTAGGAGCTCCAGGACATCCTGTCTACGGCTAAATACCTCGTAATGGCCAGCAAGGAGATTCAAAGTAGTGACGCTTAGTAAAATAAGAACGGGCACTATCCTCGTTAACGTCAACTCCTAGCTATATAAGATTGTATCAATAACATACGAATATAAACTATCTTTTTTTTTTCAAGTACTCGCCGAGAGATTTGCAAACTCTATGTGTGTGTGTGTGAGAGAGAGATTCTTAAAAAAAGAAATTGTGCGTGAGAGAGAGAGAGATTAACCGAAATAGAAGGGAGCCACTCCCCATGAAAATGGGTGGGACACTTCTTTACAAAAAGTGTTACTTGGTTGCCTCTAAGGCAATGCTAAAAAGAAAAGTATGTTCATGAGAGGTGTGCATAATGCATTGCTTGGTTTCCTTATGTGGCATTTCAGTAGATAGAATGATGACACTCAAAATAATATAGTTCGAACTCGAACTTAAAGAATATATATGATCTTAATCGTATATGTTGGTTCACATCCCCCCCCCTCTTCTCTCTCTCTCTCTCTCTCTCATATCACTTAGTTTGCTTTTAAAAAGTCAACTTTTACAAAATTGCATGTGCATTAAGAAGGGCTTTTTTATTTAGATGTTTTACACTTCTTTGCAAAGTGCACATGGGCGCCGCCTCCTAAGAGCAACGCTTTTGGATGCATTTTTTATAATTAGTGCTTTGCGCTATTAAAAGGTAGTTCTAGTATGAAGGTAAAAGATTTGTAGAATGACTTCCATAAAATGCTGTTTACTTTTTAAAAACTTTTATGTGTGCAAATTTAAAAGGAGAAGAACTACATATCCTTCTACTAAACATCATTAAGGTGGGGACTAAGAACCCATGAGTTCAACTCTTAGACTGACAATCCAGAATCGCGACACTGCAGTCAGGGTGAATGTAGGAACAGGAGCTATAAAACCAATTGTGCCTAGAGCATTGGATGACACATCTTCCACGACAATCTCAAGCAAATCAGCTCCCCTGCAACAGTATGCCATAGCGCGTGACTCACAAAGCAATGTCAATAATTGGATACAAACGTTGGCAACCATCGACAACTGCCATTCATTAGACCCCATCCACTATAGAACTACCTTGAAGGAGGCAATGCTAATAAAAGTTATATATTTACAAAGGGATTTTACTTTACAAAAAAGCTAAAAGTGTATGAAGGTTGGGATAAATTTCCTATTTAACATAAGGGTTTAAAATTTGAGCCTTAGAACACACAAGATGTCTAACATTTTTGAATTATAAATGCCCTAGGGTCATATATAGCAACATCAAAATATCCCTATATTTGTTTGTTAAAAGTTGAATCACACGATCCCAAATCATGAACCTCAAATATTCAAGTTAATCTGCATCCAAAATTATAATGAATCAATATGCATCCACCAAGAGGGACTAAGTTATTGTCAAGCGTCATGAATGTTCTTTTATCACTTGAGCAATAAGAAGAAACAATCCCATTATTCATAAAAAGTCATCCACAAAATAGTTTGTATGGGATGGGCATGAGCTCTAAGGTTGGATTCACACACGCACGGACAAGGCAGTGTGAAGGGACATTAAGCTTTGATGGCACAAAGTCAATTGGTGGAATTTCTCGTCCATTGGATTTCTTTCCATCCCGCCTAGGCAGGCCGCCCAAGGCGTGGACTCGGCGTGGACAACCAAAAAATACTATGTGTTTTAGGCTCCATATTCTTCTCTCTCACCCAATCCTATTCATGGGATTTGCTCTCATATCCACCCATGTGTGAAATATCATAGTGCACAAATGAGCTTTTCGGGAGTGGGTGGTAGTTGTGTGAGAAGCCAGCCTATTAAGTTGTATCACACAATGCATAGTTCCCATTAATTTGAGAGATACATATATTTCTTAGAAGACCTTGGCAATATGATAAACAACATTGTGCACCATGCAATGAAAAATGAGCATATGTGGAAAAGGGCGGTATTAAATACATGTGGTCTCCCTTGAAGGTCCAATAAGGGATGTGCAATTTTTACTCCGTTTGCTATTTGTGGCTAATGAGTCCAAAAATATAGGAGAATCCATGTCGTCCCTAGTAGATCATTTGTATCTTTATAGTCTTGTCCATGCCATTATGCAAATCCTTTTGCAACAAGTCTAGTTATGCATCTTTCAATGTGACCAGGTGGATTGTATCTAATCTTGCATACCCATTTGTTTATAATCGGTTCTTTCTTGGTGGTGATTCACATAGCTTTCAAGCGTTGGTCTTCTATAAAGCATATATTTGCATTGCTATTTACCATTTTGGCTTTGGAATTACATATTATTCAAAAACAAATGGCTATTCTATTTACATATTGTTGTCATGAGAGAAAAGTGGGTGTGTTCAACCTAATAAGAGCTTTCCTTTTTTGAACATATGTCAAATGTGGTGGTTATCTTCTTTGTTTATTGATGTCTTGAGCTCTTGTGGTTTTTAGGCCCATCTACTTGTCTCGACAGTTCTTTGTTTTTGGGTATGTGGCTTATGGGAACAATCATCTATTGTGAAGTTGATGATATCCATTCAAACTATTCATCAAACACTACCTCTCTTGAGATAACTTATTTTTGTTGTTTGGATCGTACAATTTATAAGATTTATTAGCAACATGCAGCTCGCCATGGCTTGCAAGAGAAGCAAACAGAGGCTGCGAGATAGGAAAGCTGAAAAGCCAGGTCAAGGAAAAAGGAGCAGAGTGCTGGTCGAGGAAAGCATTGGCACACTATTGAATCGGCAACGCAAGACACTTTTGCAACATCTGCGAAGGGAGAAATAATGAGAACAAAGAAGACTCCTTACAGAACAGCAGCAAGAAGCAGCTGCAGATGTACGCATTTGATCATTGCCATCGGAGCAAAGAACACAAGCTGTGGTGTCACGATTGGTGGGAGCATTCGAGGCAACAACATCAAGCCATTCAAGTGATTACCAGTCTCGAGTCTTCACAAGCTTTTGCTGCACCCTAAAGTATATAGAGTAACAATACTACCAACATCTCGGGAGATGCACGCCCAAGAGATGCCCAAGAGGCGATGCTCTCTAACCTGAGAAATGGCCTACAGAAAGTGAAAGGGGTGCATAGCTTAGGCCAACTAGCTACAAAGAGGGTGACATTAGCTATGTTGGTGTCCCCTGAAATAAGGAGAAACGGCTTGGGCACACAATGTTGAAGATGTTGTCAATCAGATGGACCAACGTAGCTCCAGCAGTTGAACATAGAGCAAAAGCAATGCAAAATCATCGCGATCCGAGAAGTCTGTGGGCTTCAACAGAACGCAAGAAAAGGAGAGACATCCTAAGTGCAAAATTTATTGCTACAGTGATGACGTTTTGGCACGAAAATACGAGAGTTTCTACAAATAAAAAGGACATTTGTAAGAAGCGGATGAGACGAAATGTGTTTGAGGAGCACATCATACACATGCTAGATACAACGCAGGTTAGTGGTGCCTAAACCAACCCGATGGTTGTTTGTGATTGAGCTTTGGGATAGTTTGCTTATTTCTTTTCTTAAACTAGGCTTGGACTAAATGTGATTGTCCTAAACCAGCCCGGTGGCTGGAACATCATGCAACCATAGGCTAGTTCAGCTCAATCGCTAGTGATGTGACTGTCTTGAACCAGCATGGTTGAACAAACATTAGTTATTATCCAGCCCAGTGGCATGGTTGAGCAGAAATTAACAGTAATATATTTCATAATATATTGTTATTTTACTAAACCAGCCCAGTGGTTGGAACATCATGCAACCATGGCTGCTTCAACTCAATCACTAGTTATGTGATTGTCCTGAACCAGCATGGTTGAACAGACATTAGTTGTTGACCAGCCAGTGGTTGAAATTATTGTTTCTTAGTACTTAAATTCGTTAAATTTAATTTCGTGCTATTCGGGTCATATACCACTGTTAAATTATGGAATGCAGAAATGAAAAGCAATATATTGTTATTTTCTAATGGTGAATTTTAGAAATGAAAAGAAATATACCTGTTATTTTCTAATATATGAAGTTGAGACCATCAGGCTAAACCATCCCATTGGTTGAAACTATGATAGTGTCCTAAACCATCCCGATGGTTGAAATTATGACAATCCTGAACGTGTCCTAAACCAACCTGGTGATTAAAATTGTGATTGTCCTAAACCAGTGCGGTGGTTGAAAATTGTTTTGCTTCATTGTATACTTTAATTAGACTGTGTTTTGTATTCTTTTAGTAGTACCAAAAAGGGGGTTCATTGTTCTATTGTTCCCGCATGTTGGGTCAACAGACAGAGTTGTATCTCAAGTTTGTGGATCAAAATTTGAACATTTCAATTGGGTAGAGGAGCTTTGAGCATTGTAAGCCCTGGTACATCAGGAAACTCAAAGACAGGAATGTTTGTTGTTGCAAAACACATATAGACTTTGACCTGGCCCTGCAAGCTATGAATGACTTGAGATCTGGTCATGTTGGAGCATTGCTCCATGGGGATCGATGCCCATGCCTCACCAATGAATGTACAGTCTGTAGGCCACTTGGATCCTCATCATGTGTTGCAAGGGAGGGCAGGTTTTGTAGCCTGAGGTCTCTGTGGGAGCCAATGGTTTGTCCAAAGGGAGACCGTGAGTGGCATACGATTGAATGCATTCACAGCACATGCAAGCATTGCAGTTTGAAGCTGAAGAAGAAGACATTTAATGTCTATCCAAATGAAATGAGGGAAGACAACCATGTTGCTCTAAAATGGAGGAGATTTGAAAATGTCATTGTTGAAGGATCCGATAAAAAGAGATGGCTACTGTCATATAAGAGCACCCAGCCAAGGGAGCTTGTAGGTCACGTGGTTCACTCCATCCCAAAATATGTGCTTCACAATTTCATACCAGCTAGCAAGATAAGCAGTTCAGGACGTGCCTTGCCAATTTTCCCCGTGACACTATTGTATCTGTCATAGATTTTGCAAAAAAATATTCTTTTTAAGAACAAGATGAGATACAAAGTGTTCACTGGTATAACAAGCAGATAACAATTCTTGTGCATATCACGTATAGTCATTTGATTGATTCTTCCATGCCTAATGCCAATCTGCTTGATGACTCATAGGAGTCCAAGTCAGTGTAACGCACTTACCATTTCTACATTTCAGATGATAGGGAACATGACACCCTATTTGTGCAGCATGCTTTTCTACTGCATTGGGAATGGCTAAAAAAGAAAAATCCCCATGTAGAAAATATAAAACAACATTGGGTGTGGTCAGATGGTGCTGCCTCTCAATTTAAATCAGCACGTGGATTCTACTTCATCTCAAGGTTCAAATCCCTGACCGTCTAGACATGATGTGGAATTTCTTTAGGTCTAGCCATGGCAAGAGTGAACATGACGGATGCGATGCTGTTATTAAGCAAGCTCTGTTTAAACACCAATCAGCATGCCCTCAAGAAAAACTCAATGATGCCCATGATGCTGTAACATGGCTTACAGCCAACCTCTCCACCTAGGGGGAGACCTGGAGCATTGGGAGTGTGCAGACTCATAGCCTCGACCCTTACTGCTCTTTTTGCAGCCACAACGATAACGCCCAAGTGATGATCCCTCGAAAGGGGTAAGAGGGAATCGTTGTCAATCAGGTAAAGCCATTGATGTCCCTACTCTACCCCCAAGGGGTGCAAAAGAGGGAACACTGGACCTCTTGGATAGAAGAGAAAAGAATCTTTCTACCTCCGTGTCACTCATGGCTGCGACCAACTCATCAAGACTCCTGATGAAGCCATGGGATGCTAGGTAGGTAGAGGAGTCCCCCAGGGGGTAGGTCCCTGAGGAGTTAGCTGACTCAAATTGAAGTCATTTGCAGAGTAGATCCCATGAGCTCTCCTCCTACAAGGAGTCCCATGATCACCGAAAGTCCACTCTTCGGACGTGTGATGTGATGACATGTCTAATTTAATGGGATTGGACAAACACAAACACAAAATCAGGTAATAAGTAGAAAAAATAATAAATACTTACATTTTACTTAAAAGAAAGTAAATCATGAAGCCTAATCACCTCTAATTCCTCATTACCATGCACTCTAGTACTCTCCTGAGCATGCAAGCCTGGTGATTGGTAATTTACTACAATCATAGTAATCATGCATGCAAGCCCAGTGGTGGTAACTAGAAGGTGCGTAATTGTAAGCCACTGCAGTGGCTGGTAATTAACTGCCAGCCCGGTGGGTCTTAGATGCCACCATAGACGTGGCTGGACCTATTGCCATGGATGATTCATGAAAGAGAAGCAAACTTGCAAATGGGTGAAATGCAAGCAAGAGAACTAGAAGGAAAAGTAGGAACGCAAGCAACAAAGCCCATTTAGGCAAGAAAGACGCCCTAGGGTGCCTATTGCCATGGATTGAAAGCCCAAGTAAGAGAACTAGGGGAAAAAATAGGCCCAATTCTAGACTCAAGAAAGCACATTTGAATCTTTGATTCATACAAGCGGGAAAACCAATTTAGGAGGGAATCATATTTGAGTCCGTGATCTTTTTTACAACTCTAGTTTCCTTCCTTTCCCCCTTATCAAGGGTAGAAAATTGGTGTAACCGAAGGAAATTACTTTGTCAAAATTTCCTCACATGAGCTTCTACATCCTCATGTAGGTGACCTTTGAACTTTTGAGTCTTCACATGGACCTTGTTGAGTAACTCAAGAAGTCTTGCTTTTTTCTCTAGGACTGAGAACCACCGTACCCACCTCAGAAGCTGAAGCGGGTGGATGAACTGAGGGCCTCCGGGACGCGGAGCAGTAATCAATGTGGGTACCATGGAGACATATGGTGGAGCGGTTGATGATACAACACCCCATGTAGGAGACCACACTGGTGAAGTTACTATTGATGTAGCCATAGTGGAGATACATGGTATTGCATATGCTACATGCACTACCATTGTGAAAGTAGATGGTGAAGTCATAGGGAATGTGCAATACATGGTATTGCATATGCTACAGGCACTACCATTGCGAAAGTAGATGGTGAAGACATAGGGAATGTGGGGGTCAATGAGGATGCAGAGCTAGTTGGGAAGGAGAAGGAAGGGGTCGAAGCCATGTATGATGGATTAGTAGCAGTAGGAAAGGGTAGAGATAATGGAAATGGCAGCGTAGAGGGTAGGGACATGACCAGAGTAAAAGATGAACCCATGGGTGTCATGGATGTAGAAACTAGACTCGAAGCACCGGGGTTATGCATAACAAAAGAAATAGTAGCTTGAACATTGGCTGTCAAGTCTGGTGCTAAAGTAGGCACTACTCACATTGAAGTGGTTTAAGTGGCTACTAATGAAGACATTATTGCAAGAGGAGAAGAGGGGTTGTCTTGACCTTGATGAGGAGCCCTCGTCCTTATCTTTCACCCGTTCTTTGCTTTGTACTTCTTCTTCTCTAGAGTCCCGATCGGACCACCAAGGATCCTAAAGGTCCGGAACATTGAGAGTTTCGATGAAGTTACTTGAAAAGGTGGTTAAAAGGGAGTAAGGAATAGGAAGTGTGTGTTTGTGTGTGTTTTGCACCCACTACATTCTCACAGGTTCGACACAGTATTATTGTGTCCTTATGAAAAGTACCACTTTATATGGGAGTATAGTTAGTAGCCAAGAAAATTGAGCAACAATTACAAATGAGACAGGAATATAGTTGGTAGCCAAGACAACTAAACAAAATTGAAATGACACTATTGTGTCCTTATGAAAAGTACTACTTTATACAAGAGTATAGCTAGTAGCGAAGACAATTGACCAAATGTTGAAAATGAAACCATGATGGTAGTTTAGCAAATGCAAAAAAAATCATTAAAAGTGCAGTGAAGAGGTAGTCTATCCCTAAAAGAAGAAGCTAACAGAGATTATATATCTGATGATGTGATGGTAACTTAACATTTGCTAGGCTTGAGGCACTCCCCATCATCATTCATCCTACAAAACATAGCTTCTACCCTCTCAAGATGGTAGCCTAGTTGCTATGGATCACAAAATGATCCACATTCACAGTACTTAAGGATAAGAAACAATATAGAAAAATAAACATTTTGTATGATCAAAAATAAATCCAACATTTTATCCCATTTTATTTGTACAAATTAGTTATTTCTATGAATAAATTCATTCATATATCTAAATATTCTTACAAAATAAACCTTATTCATATGAAGAGCTAATTTTTATGAATAAAATGATTTACATATAGAAAAATGGGCCCCTTTTCTTTTAATGTTTCTAATGATTCTACCTTCTAATTGCTTTCATGCCCTCTTGATTTTCTCTGTATCCTCTTGCCTACATTTGTATCTCTTTTCAAATATTGAATTCCTAACTAGCCACCCTTGAGATATGTAGTAGAAACTTGTTTTCCTTTCAGGGACAACTCAAGACTAAAGCTTCTCTTTGGTCCTACGTCGATCAGTACCAAATACAATAGAACAATCAATACACAAATTTACTAGACTAAATGTTGTGATCAAGAATACACCAAATTCAATACCAAAGGTCACACCAAATTCATTACAAAATATCACACAATTTTTCTTCTTGATTACACAAACCTATTCAAGGAGCTTCAATCCTTTCAACCCTATCGGAATTCTCAACAACACTTTGGCTACAATTATGGCAGCTTAAGGGATGGTGTGGATCCTACATGCCTCTAACAAGGACTTCACTACAATTCATGTGCTTTTTCCATTCACAACTTCTATGTTGCTTCGGGTCACCTTGCAACTCACCTTTGATAAACAAAGTCATTACATTACTATAGACTTTAGCTTCTTCACCACCTTATTCTTAGCTCTACACAACTATGTTATGTTTTTGCAACCTTCGAGTTTGTTATTTCCTTCACTTTCAACTTAAGCAACTATGTTACATTGCTATAGCCTTTCTCTTGACTTAGCTCCTCTTTGACTTGCTATAGCTTTTCTCTTGACTTATCTCCTCTTTGAGCTCGAATTTTATCTTCGCTACATTGCTAGGCCTTATTAGATTCATGCCCCAAGTGTGTAGCTCCTTCTACATAACTATGTGATGTGCTACAACTCCTTAGCCCTAGACTCGACTAACAACTTCACTATGTTGCTATGTCTCATATTTTCATTCCAATGTCCCTTTTCCTTTTTGCTCAATAGTGAATATAACACATTTGTGATTATTTATAGCTCCCTTACCCACCAATCTAACATTTAGTGGTGGCTCAAATCCTTGATGGTTGTTTTATTTCCCTCTAATAGTCAAGGTGAGTCATTCCTAGGTTATATCCAATAATCATCCATGAATCACTCATGATTCATATTTAAGACATTGGTAAGGTTACTTGTCATATTTGGATTCAACCTAGGACTCCTCTTCTAGAACCTAGTCCAAGATGCTCGCGGGTTTCTCTATCCAATTTGAATTCGCTACAAAATTAATCTTTGCTAAGAGAATTTTATTCCCCTTCATACTCATTATCTTTGTATTTCTCTTTTGATGATGAGAATATTGAACATGACTTCATTCATTAAGAAGATCAAATAAAATCTATTACCTACCTCATTTTTCATCCTCTTCTATGGCATCACATGTGAGATGACTCAGTGTGGGCCTATGCTCAAGCATCGCATGAGATGCTCAACTTGTTCTCTAGACAAAGCTGTCGTGAACATGTTTGCAATGTTTTCCTTCATTAAGTAGTCGACCAACACTATAAACCCATCTTGAATCACATCCTTGATGAAGTGGTAATGAACTGCAATACATTTTGTCCTCATGTGGAACATTAGGTTATTTGTAATCACAACTGCAGTTTGACTATTGCATTTGATCTCCACAACTTCATCACTTTGGATAATCTCCATGTCTTTGAAGATCTACATGAGCCACAAAGGATCACACTATTGTGGAGCAACCTTTGGTAGGTGCATGGTGTTTTTAACTAGAGTACATGTGGCAATATCCATGCTACAATTTAGGGAGTCTTGAGCATGGTGTCTTGGCACATATCCTAGCTCTCATTTTGGTGCAATCTCCTCCTAATTTTTTGTTGCAAGATGCTTCTACCAGATGTCCTTGGTTGTGTGGTTTTCAATATTTTTAGAGGGCAAGGAATTGTGTGTTGTAACATGAATCTAGTTCTTCTCAGTTGTAGCTATCATGTAAACCTCTGACAAGCCCCATAGGGATGAGGAGGGGACTATGCATTCTATCCATGCATTTCAATCCATTTCAATTAGTCTATGCTATGTCATTTGTAATGTATCTTCTCTATTCTGAGGGTTGATTCATTGTATGATCCCGATTACAAGTTAATTGCAACAGTTGGTATCAAAGCGGGTGAGGTAATGGAGTGCAAGACTAAATTGGTGAAGCTAGACCACATGAATTTCTCTACATGGAAACTTACCATATGGCTCTACTTTATTGACGAGAATGCCAACAAATAGAATTCGGATTTTGATTTTAGTTTCGTTGGGGGGACATACTGGCTCTACTTTATGGAGAAAGGATTGTGGTATGTCATTTTCGGGATAGAGAAGAAGTCCTCTAGAAAGGTGTGCAGGATGCACCATACAAAACAAGTCCATGGGAGGCCAATAGTTAAAGAACAAGCGAGATCCTTGGCACCATCTAGATCTAACAAAATTCGACACATAAAGACCAAGTTGTGCTTGGAACGTTGTTTGGTTCACATCGAAAGATTTCAAAGGTTTTGTTAAAGCAAGAGTTTTTCAATTTGAAGATGGGAGAAGATGACTCTAGGAGAGCATCACAACCACATGTGTGTGATTCTCCAACAGCTCATTGAACTAGGAGTTCGTGTGGAAGACGACAACACAAAGGCCATACTTCTATCCAGCTTGATGACGAGTGCCACGAAAGTGCAATGCAGATGTATGATGGCATGGAGTGTGCTTATATTTCAAAGGTATTAACAAGGGAAGAAAAACTTCTATAAAGGATAACCACACTCAATATACTTGAAGTGTTGTGGCAAACCTAGTCACAACGAGCGTGAGGACATGTAGAAGAAGAATAGAGGCTGCTAACGTTGTTGAGCAAAGTGTCAGATTATGCATATCAGGACTTGACAAGGAGATTGATGATTAGGCATTTTAGAGTGTTGCAAGACGTGCTCTAATTTAGGTTTTTTGAGTCTACAAATCATATTTTTGTTTGGTCGCTTTCCAACAGACTGTCTTTTTGTGGTCTTTTCTTTGAGATGTCCTATCAATGTTTTGTGAGATAAGCTAGTTTGTGATGAACATTTTCTTTGGTTACGATTCCAACTTTAAAACATGTACAACTTGGTTTTGTGTCCACTAGTTTGTTAGAAAGTATCACTTTTTACATTATGCGCTACCTTCAGCTTGAGGAGGTTTCGTGGAGCAACCTTTGGTAGGTGTATACTTTTTTAAACTAGAGTACACATGGAAATCTCCACACTGAAATCTAGGGAGTCTCTGGCACAGATCGTGGCTTTCAACTCAACGTAATCTACTCTTGATTTCTGGTTGTATGATACTTCTACCAGCTATCTTTGGCTATGTGCATTTCACTATTTCTAGAAGACAAAGAATGAAATATTATAGCTTGTGCGAGTCTGGTTCTTCTCAGTTGTAGCTATCAGATAAACCTCCAACAAGGCTCATAGAGATGAGGAGGGGAATATGCATTCTATCCATGCTTTTCAATACATTTTAGTTAGTTTAGGCTATGTTTTTTGTACTTCATCTTCTGTATTCCAAGAAATGAGTCATTGTATGATCTAGATTACGAGTTAAGTGCAACACAGACAAGGCCATGCATCCTAATTAGAACTCTACTTCCATTAAAGAAAGCCACACTCGGTTGTTTATGGCTGAAGCCACAAGATGGCCCTAGCCCCTAGCACAAAGTAGTATCCAAAAGTGGATTGCTATGTGTCTACATCTCCGACCAATTTGAATCACAATACTTGATTCAACTTTGGGGTGTGATTCTATATTCGATGTATCTTTCAAATATCAAAGCACACAAAGGCATATGCCTTCCAATTTGTCCTTTAGTGCCAATGCAAACTGGTAGATAGCAAATGCAATGTTGGGTGACTATCTCCAAATATCATAGACTCCCAATGAGTTATCAATAATGGGTCAACTCCACCTAGTAAGCAACACTTTTGATGCTCAGCTTCACTCCAAACCCCATTGGCATGACTGTTGCCTTGTAATCCTCGGTAGTATTTCTCCTATGAGATAAATGTCCTGCTTTGCTCTTACCATATTGTGATGTCGAGAAAGTAATGAAGTAGACTAAGGTTGGTCACATCAAACTTCTCCAACAGATTCTTCACATCTTCAACTTTCTTCTCATGATCCCCATTGATGAAGACATCAACATATAGAATCACCATAATTTCTTGTCCCCCTTTGAACAAAGATACAAGTTTGTATATGATGCTTTTTAGATTAGATCGATTCTTCCAAAGTAATCATGGTACTACACTTGCATTCCTATTTCATCTTGTATATTGCCTTGCACACTTCCCGAGTGGCACTCCATGAAGACCTCCCCTTTAAGGTCTCCCTTTAGAAATGTGGACCTAATATCCATGTGGAAGTTGGAGCACTATGAATGGGCTACCAATGTAATCACCATTCAAATCGTCTTCATTTGTGTTGTTGGAGTGATTGTCTCTTTGTAGTTGACACCTCCGGTCTATCCAAAACCCTTGGCCCCAACAATCTAGCTTTATACTTGTAAAGTGTCTCATTAAACTTGTAATTGACCTTGTATCTCGACTTCCTCCCTATGACATTTTGTTTGGCTAGTTTGGGAACAAATCCCTAGTCTAGTTCTTCTCAATGTATTTTTGTCTCCATTGCGAATTGCCTACCCATAGTGCTTTTCTTCTTCAAAGGACCTCAACTCCTTGATCCGCTTGATCAAAGGACCACTATGAATGGGATACCAATGTAATCACCGTTTCGACAGTCTTCATTTGTGTTATTCGAGTGATTGTATCTATGTATATGAGACCTTTGGTCTATGCAAACCCCTTGGCCCCTACAACCTAGCTTCATACTTGTAAAGTGTCTCATCACACTTGTACTTGACCTTGTATATCCACTTCCTCCCTATGACATTTTGTTTGGATGGTTTGGAAACCGAATCCCAAGTCTAGTTCTTCTCAATTTATTTTTGTTTCCATTATTTTTGTCAATCCATAGTCCTTTGCTTCTTTAGAGGACCTCAACTCCGTGATCCGCTTGATCAAAGGACCACTATGAATGGGCTCTCAATGTAATCACCTTTCGGATCGTCTTCATTTGTGTTGTTAGAGTGAATGTCTCTTTGTAACTGAGACTATGGTCTATGCAAACCCCTTGTCCCAACAAACTAGCTTTATACTTGTAAAGTGTCTCATTGGACTTGTACTTGACCTTGTATATATGCTTCCTCCCTATGACATTTAGTCTGGCTAGTCTGGGAACCAAATCGCAAGTCTAGTTCTTCTCAATGTGTCTGTTTCCATTGTGAATTGCCAAAGGACCTCAACTCCTTGATTCACAAAGGAGCACTATGAATAATGTAATCACCATTTGCATCATCTTCATTTGTATTGTTGGAGTGGTCCTCTCTTTGTATTTGACACCTCGAACCCTTGGCCCCAACAACTTAGCTTTATACTTGTAACATGCCTCATGAGACTTATCTTGACCTTGTATATCCGCTTCCTCCCTATGACAAACCGATCTCAAGTCTAGTTCTTCTCAATGTATTATTGTAATTGCCAATTCAGTCCTTCGCTTCTTCAGAGGACCTCGGCTCCTTAATCAAAGGCATCAAACCATAGTTTATTGTAGTGGGTATTGTGCGTTTTGTATTCCTTTATAAATAGTCTCTGAAATTTCAATATTATGGGAGTCTTCTAGTTTCTTTACAGTCTTTGCTTCTCTGAAGAAAAAATGCTATTACAATGATCAACCTGAACATATGGAGCATGACTACATGACATTGGGGTGATGAATCAAGCCCAATCTCCAAGAAAAAAAAGAGTCAAAACCCAAGGCAACAACATAGTGAAAGAAAATTGTTCCAAGAGGTTACACCCAATAGTTCCAAGGTTGGATTCACTGAGGAAGATGATCATATCTCTTAGTGGTCAAGCAATCCGGATTCCTTTATAAATGACAAAGATTTCCCACATTGCGCTTAGAAACAAGGCAATTTTCATCAAGAGGGATGACAATGGGAAGGTCCATTCAAAAGTGAAGACTCCAATTGATACGTGAGTTTAAAGCTTGTGATAGATGCTAATCTGGTGGGCGGTGCTTGGTGCCACATCAAACAATGGGGAGATGGAAAAACAAGATGTTTTCTCTCTATGCCTTGAATTCAATTGCACGCTTTGATCATAGCATTTGTTCAGGTGGAGGGTGAACCCCCTTCAAATAAACGAGGGTTTCCATGGCAAAGGCACTAGGAGTCAGTTGAAGATGTCCGTGTCAAACTCTTAAGAGATAAGGAAGCTAACAAAAACAACTGACATGGGTTAAATCTTGGGAGTGGTACAAGAATGCAAGTGAAGTATAACAAAACATACAAAAGCCCTTTTATATAATCACTTGCAAGCACCGCTCCATTGTATGCTTTGATTGTGCATGTAAGCATCGCTCCATTGTATGCTTTGACGTGATGTAAGCACTTCACTTGGATTTGATCGTGTGATGCTCCACTTCAAGATTCGATTTGGTTGCGCACCATGTGGCTAAGTTGGTCAACACGTGCCATGCAAGGTTATGAAGTAGTTCTACCAGGCACGGACCATTCAGACATAATTGGACTGCAGCCAAATTGTAGATGTGATTCATGGAGAGCCCATAGTGTCATTGAGAAGGGATTCTAGGTTGAAGGCTCAAGGATACACCCACAAGGGACCAAAAGGATTGAAACCTTTGTGGTATGAGAGGTGCCATGTGGGCACAGCAAGAAGGTGTCACGTTCCTGCATTGCTCCTGTACCTACCCTCCCAAGAGGTGGGGAGGTCCAAGAGACCAGTAAGGGGATACAAGTTAAGGGTACTCGCACAGGAGACTATATTCAGACTGTGCTGTGCTATAGGGGACTTGGCTACCTCGGAGAGGGCCTAGACACTGTATTGTATCCTGCCATACAGCGTAATAGGATGTACAGGACGTATGGAAGAGACTAGCTATGACCTTCGAAGACTGGGGCTTTGCTGCTATGTACTCGCACAGGAAACTATATTCAGACTGTGCTGTGCTATAGGGGACCTGCCTACCTCTGAGAGGGACTAGAAACTGCATTGTATCCTGCCATACAGGGTGATAGGGCGTACAGGACGTATGGAAGAGACTAGCTATGACCTCCGAAGACCAGGGCTTTGCTGCATATTATTCATAGTGTTAACGCCTTGCACTGTTGGCCACTGTGCTATCCCCTTTTGGAATTACTACCTATACAGACACAGGGATCCTCCTTCCCCTTAACAACCGTCCTTGGACAACAAGCTCTATTGCTTCCACACTGACTAATGATACTTGACTGAGTCGTACGTAGTAGGGACCTCTATCCAGTTTCTGTGACCCTCGTACCTGGGGCTAGCTTGGTTGCCCCGTGTAAAATAGCTGGCCCTGGCACCTTGGTTGCCCCGTGTAAAATAGCTGGCCCTGGCACAATGTCATTTGCCCTCTAGGTCTAGGACGATGGTACACTCAGGCGGTATCCTACTGCCCTGTCACCTTGTGGCTATAGCACTTAACATTGAGACCCTCTCTAGCCAACATTAGTTCCATAACTTCCATTTTCATCACTGCGCCCTCTCTCTCTATCAAGGCCTCTAGGAGGACAGGCTGGCCGAAGTCCATCAATCAGCAGCGCAGAGCAGTCGCTTGCTTCCTGTATTCTGCAGTGAATGCAAGGGAAACTGTTTCTGGTGTCACATGTGTCATCCGCAGACCTATACTGGTACGTGATAAGGAGGAGAAGCCTAGAGCAGAGACAACATAAAAGCGTGCTCCATAGAAGCCAAGGGTAGACCATGGCGGGCAAGGGTGCAACAGTAGACTGTGTATGATGGTTTAATACTTGCAGCGGTGTCATGTTTAATACTGGTAGGGGTGTCAAGAGCCACTCCCTACAGACTGGGCCAGTTTTGAGACTAGCTTCCTCACTGTGTGGTACCAATACAAAGGGCCTCAAGCCGTTCAAAGGGATATCAGATTCACAACCAGCACTCAGGACACTCATGCAAAGTCCTCTTTTAACTAGTAGTGATGCCTCACTTCATCTAAGGGAAGGGTGAACTGAAGAAAAGTTACCTCTGAGAAGTAGAGAGACGCCTTCCTTGAGCACAGCATGGTGACTTAGACTAGGATAGTTAGGTACCACTACATGTGAGTACTATAAAAGGGAGCCTGAGGTCTGCGATAATACCCTATGGGGTCACTGGAGCTGGAGCATTGATGTTCCTCAAGGTACCAGTACGTACCTTGAAGGGAATACGCCCCTTCTGTATGGCAAGGCCTCTGTGAACCAACAGTAGTCAGACTATGGTGTAAAGTGTATAGGTCTGTTCAACACCAACTTCCATGGGAACAAGGTGTGAGTCCACCCTCTTACAGACCCGAAGTCACTGGAGGGGTCTATCCCTGTCACCCACAGTCTCCTTGTGCATAACCTCACTCACCTTTTCCCAGGGTCCAGTGGACACTCCCTGGGCTATGTCCGTCTAACTTCAAGATGCACTAGGGAGGGGGCGAATAGACTTAGTCCAGGACCACTAGGGTCTGTAACTTCAAGATGCACACTACTCTTCACTACAAGGGAGGGGGCGAATAGACTTAGTCCAGGACCGCTAGGGGCTGAATATTAAGTATCTCAAAAGACACATGCACCTTAAGAAGGATAACCGAGGAAGGAAAAGGTTTCCCTCTTATAAACCCACATCTTGTCTCTAAACTTTTCCATAAGCAAATATAAACAAACAATATTGCAGGACCAGACAAAAGCTCTGCTGTCAGATTTTCAGCGAAGTAGAGAATTGTTATCAAACATTAGACATCCGATTCAAAATTGTGATTTCCCCTCTCAGACTTCATTTCACTGTCAAGACCAACAAGAAAATTTCTTATATTGAATAAAAATCATCCTTGCTCTACGTCATTCAATTCATTTTCAATGATGTGCCTTGGAGGCTGCCTTTTGCTGTGCTTTTGCTTCAGCCTGAAACCATGAAAATCGATAGCATTAGCTCAACATTAACATGGGCATAAACAGTCCATGTTGGTAATCAAAAAATGCATGTATCCTCTCCCTTTAAAAAATGAAGAAAAAAGGTCAAGGTGTACCCGTAAATAAGCCATCTTGATAGTCCCATATGTTAGTCCACATGCAAATGCTGTTGCCCTTGCTACCTGCCAAAAGAACTCAGTTAAATTTTATCTGCTTTTTCCGTTTCTTCTTTATTCTCTCCTGCAATGTTTAGACACAGCAATCACCTACCTACACAGATGCGTTGGCTATATAAACTTCCATCTATGGACAGCCTAGTGGGAAAATAGTATTATATAATCCCACATGTTTAGATAACAACTCAAGGTCCCCTCCACTATTAGCATACGCTATATGAATGATAGTAGAAAGAAACTGGTGAGCAGCTAACAATAACCCAAAAATCCGAAGAATGTCATGGCAATATATAGCCTAGGCCATGACTAAATATATCCTGAGTGCTTTTTACACTTAGGCCTCTAATCCACATGGTAATTCTTAAACTTATCCCTAGGCCTTCCACCCTAGGCTAATAGCCTCACCCTTTGGGGTCCTACCCCTCCCCTAGCAGCCTCTGGTTAGCCAAGGATATAACATTCTTCCTCTCATCAAGGTATTTTACGTCCTCATAAATGGAGTAGGGAATACCTCTCTTTTTGAACTGGCAAATCTCTCTACATATGGATCTTCCCAACCTATTTCACAACACAATGACCTTGACTGCATTCCATAGTTGAATCCTCTGTCCATACCACTGTAAGTCATCCCTAAGAGGATGCTTAGTTTAGACTAAGTCATTGACAGATTCTAATTCAACTAAGGCTCTAGTTAATCAAAACACTTAATGTCATGACATAGATTCCTATATGAAAATATATGCTAGATCTTCCAAATACTATAAACTCATCTACAAATACCAACATATTCCTTTCTTCTTGCACACAAGTCAGTGAATCCTGAAAAATAAGAGAGTTATAACTCATAAGCCAAACATGACCAAAGAGCAAAGTCATAACCAATCTCATGATACCAAAGTATAACCAGTATCGTAGGGATACCATAGAAAATTCCAAAACTCAAATTAGTCTACCCCCTTTTAACCCAATTCTTGAAGACCCATCCAACGATGTCACTTTCATATTCAATTCTGCTCTACTTTGAGCACTTTTGATAGCCTTTTTTTAGATATGCAAGAGCCTTTGCATATCCTACAAGAAATATGTCATATAATTCCATATCTAGTCAAAGACCTGGAATAAAGTTATTGTCTAGGCATAACAAAGCTATTGCCTACAGCCGTATGCTTAGTATAATCATGGACTCCACCGTTGGGATTTACCTGCCCCAATATAGTGGTTATCTTAAGACCCAAATAATGGTCTAGTAAGTTTTATATGCATCAATCTCAAATCACTTCGCTACCTATGTAACCATAATTTCATTTTATTTTTGGGTCAAAGACAAGACGTGGGGAATCTAGAGCCTCCAAACTAAAATCACATCAAATCCCCATAAATATAGATATACGGAGGGTTTAAAAAGGATCTTATTTCTAAGAGTCTTATCTAATACTCTACCTTATAATTTGAAGCTCATGGAAAAGAGAAATCCCAAAAGCATATAACTTGATATACAACTCAAGTCTGGGATCTCCAGCCACCATCGCCCAATTTAAATATCATCTATACAAACCGCCGTTGCTGTCCTTCGTGCCTATCAACTATAAGTCCACAACTACAGACTCTAGTGCCTCCACGTGCAACCCAATAGCCCACAATAGATTTATTGCACGGGTCTAAGAATGAACCTTAGATCAAGGCTTTAGGGAAAGACTAATCGGTTCTGTCCTTGAGCCTAGTGCAAGACTATTATTTAATGGATCACCTCGGCATGAGCTTCACCAAACTGTTTTAACCAAACAAGGCCACATCCAATCCTTTCTTCAAGTGCCAGAGCAAGATGGTTGTAATGAAGGGGAAAAAGAGGCCAAGTTAGAGGCCCTTTAGGTGGGAAATGTGGAGGGACTATATAAGTCTCCATCCACCCCCTACTATGTACCTTTTTGATGTGACATCTAATCCTATCTACTCTCCCTCCTCCTTCCTGCTTCCTGCTGCCTACGCTCACACTCTCTCTCTCCTCCCTCTCTCTATCTCTCTATCCCCTCATCCTTCTCTCTCTTCCTCTCTCTTTCCCCCTCTCCTCTCTTCTCCTTCCTTCTGCTATTCTCTCCCCATCTCCAAATCCGTCCCTTCCCCCTTCACTACATTGGTATCAAAGCACCTTCCTAGGGCCTTGTTCGAAACTAGCTTCAACATCAAGCTGTCAACGCCAAATCCTGCCCAGCCAACGCAAATGTCAACGCCAAATCCTACCGAACGATGCACGTGAGCGTAGGCAGAACGTGAGCAATTGCTGGATGCAACGAATCCCAGCTCTAAGCACGTGAGAAATTTCTGGCTGCAAGCACGTACGGACCGTCGTCAAACTCTGCTGGCTTTTCAATTGACACAGGCTGGTCTAAATCTCGAGGGCTATGGCACCAAATTCCGAGGGCTAAAGGCATCACTCAAACCCGTGCAACGTGCGCCATCAACGAGACCTAGAGCCTGTGTGCATTCCATCTAGTGGTCGCGATGCCGCCCTATTCCACACCCTCGCCGCCCCGCCCGCGTCTGTGTGCCACCCTACTCGACGCCGTCGCCGCTCTTTTCCCTGCAAACCTTAGCCTACAAGGTTTGCTAACTAGGGTAGACTAACAGAGGATTACTTTGGTTAGGTTTAGTTAGTTTGGTTGGGTCAATTAGTTGGGCTAGGTTAAGTCAGTGCTAACTAGGGTTAAATGGTCAAGGTAGGTTACCTTAGGTCAATGTCCTAACTGTCTTACCAGTCTTAGGTTAGGAGTCCTAACTGTCCTAGGTGACTTAGGGAACCCCCCCCCCCCCCAAAAAAAAAAAACTCAAGGCAAAACTCAAGATTTTTCAACCTCTTAGGAGCTCTCCACAACCCTAATTTGGCTCATTCAAACCCCATTTCAAAGCTTCTTCGACGACCTTTCTTCTGAGCCTCTCCATCAACATTTTCGTGTTTTACATTTGTGTTTTCCACACACTATCTGAGGCGCTCATCATAGCAAGGTTTTGCTATCCATTTCTCCTTGCCTACATTCGAGCTCCTCTCTCCAGGGCCAGTCACCATGGCACCGAAGTGTGTTCCTAGTGATATATTGCATGACACTGATGAGTCTGCTCAGTATGAGCAAGTGCCTGCCACAGTGGTTGCATCCACTGGTGGTGCAGAGGTTCCTTTCGCTCGACCTCTCTCTCCTCCATCCTGGGAAGTGCAGGCATCGCAAACGCAGTTTCTGGATGCCCTTTCCTCTATGCTCCAAAATGCTTTCCGCCAGATAGGACAAGAGTTCAACAAACAGCTTACCACAACCATGGCTATGCACGATACGGCTATTGTCCAGATGGGATAGCAGATTGGTCAGCAGATCACATCTACAATTGCTATGCAGGATAAGGATAAGAAGCCCGCAACCCAGCACGAGGACCATTCAGTCAGTCAAGATGTTTTGTCTCCTCCACGCAGGGGTTTTCTGGCAGATGCCCGTCGTGCCTATGAACTTCAGTCTTCTGGATCATTGCATGTACCCCAGCTTGGGGATTATCTGGACATAGATGATGCATTTTCTATGCCACATAGCACCTTCTTGCAAGATGTCAGGCCATCTTTTGGCTCTCAGCTTTCTGCGTCTATGCAGGCTGAGCCATCTCTTTTGAGCCGACCCTTTGGTGTGCATCCGGCTAGTGCTCCTTTCACTACACCAACGCGTATGCCTGGAGCTGGCTTGGGTTTATATGTCAACCCACACCCCTAGGAGAGAGATCAGTCCTCTTCTCAGCCCTTTGGTATGCCATTATTTCGAAGAGATGCATTTGGCAGAGAGACCCAGCCCAAGGATCATGCACATATCGTTCCGACAGCAAGCACATATAGCCAAACGCAGCCAGTGCATCAGATGGCAGCAGCTTCTACACAGCAAGGGGTTGGTAGTGGGCAGCAAGCCACTTTCGATGACATGTTGGCAGATTCTTTGCATTCATACAGGACCCTACCTGAGGCCATAAAACTTGAGATGCCCTTCTCCGATTATGTGAACCTCAAGCATGATGATGCCCGCACTTCTGGAGGTTACACACACAAGAATTATGCAGCCAAGGATATCAAGGACAAACTCACAGTGCATAAGTTTAAAGGGGACACTCGCACTCCCAATGAGTTGGAGAAGTGGCTCACGAAGCTGGAAGACTATTTCCGTCTACCCCAAGTCTGAGGAGGAGCGCATCATTTTTGCAGGTATGCATATGCAGGACTATGTCCACGCACGGTGGCGATACACGAGGGATTCGCCTCAAAGACCAACCACTTGGAGGGGTTTCAAAGAATTGATGGTTACTACATTTGTATCTCCCCTTGTATTGGATCAATACTTGGCCGAATTTTATGCCTTGTCACAAACCGGTACGGTCCAAGAGTACTTGCAGCGCTTTTGGAGGCTTTCCCTGAGTGTGCAGAACATATCTGAAAAGGGAAAGCTGCTGCATTTCATCCATGGGTTAAGTTCTTCTCTCGCTGCAGATGTGAAGGCACATAACCCTCAAACAATTGAGAGGGCAGCTCATCTTGCAGAAGTATTCAAGCCTAAATATTCTGGAAAGCACAGAAATGCCATGGGCAGCTCGCATGCTACGGGGTATGATGCTGAGACGAAGCCTAAGTTTGCTGAGTGGACTGACAAGAAATCTGCAGCAGCACCATTTCCTTGCTTTCCTACTGTCTCAAGTAGTAAGATGCCGTACGCCAAGCCTTACAGGTTTCCTAATGCCAAGCCTGGAGGCAAGCCTACTGCAGGAAATGAGCAGGCTGAGATAAAACAGCATACACGGGCAATAATGGAAAAGCAGAAAGAAGGCCAACTTATGTTTTAAATGTGGCGAGAAATGGACTCCTGAGCACAGGAATGTGTGCAAGATGCGCAACAGTGGTACTGCCAAGCTCAGCATGATCATTGACCTCTCAGATGACGAGGAATTGTTTGATGACCCAAGTTCTTTGGATACATCTCAGGATGAGATGGCAAATACACATGATGCAAATGAGGTGTTGGAGGGACACGCAACAAATGCCACGTGTCACCTCGGTAAACACGCCGGGTGCGGGGGTCCCAAACCCCGCCCCATAGCCACGTGCAATAAGCCTCTCTCTCCTCCCAAAAAGTCCCGGGAGGGATTAGAGAGAGAGGACAACAAGTCTTTTTTATATTCAAGCCCCTTAGGGGGGCACCAATACATATGGGATTAGTCTCCCATCAATTTGCCATGTGTCGACAGCGCACTAGCTCTACACACAAACCATGCTCCATTTTTAGCCAACCGAGGGGTGAAGGCCACCACCTCCAACACCCCCCTATGGACAAACCTCGAGGTAAACAAACCGCGGAACTGACCAAACCTGGTCACGGACAAACACAAGACCGGACCACCAAACAAAGGCCAACTGCCACCAAACACCACGAGTAGCACAGATGCCAAAGTCCACAAGGAGATACACGCGTCAGGAGTCATGAAGAGTTGCCGCTGCCACACTGATATTGAAGTCGCACTTCAAGTCGCTGCACGGATCGCGACAATCCACCGCCAAAGAGCCCACGACCTCCACGTGTCGCCCACGCGGGGGCCGTCTCAAAATTCCACAGTCCGCAGTCTGATCGACTGCTCTGATACCATGTTGGAGGGACACGCAGCAAATGCCACGTGTCACCTCGGTAAACACGCCGGGTGCGGGGGTCCCAAACCCCGCCCCATAGCCACGTGCAATAAGCCTCTCTCTCCTCCCAAAAAGTCCCGGGAGGGATTAGAGAGGGAGGACAACAAGTCTTTTTTATATTCAAGCCCCTTGGGGGGGCACCAATACATATGGGATTAGTCTCCCATCAATTTGCCATGTGTCGACAGCGCGCTAGCTCCACACACAAACCATGCTCCATTTTTAGCCAACCGAGGGGTGAAGGCCACCACCTCCAACATGAGGCTCCTGACACTAGAGCCACGAAGGGCACCGACTTTCCTTTTGATCCTGGTGGTGCTACTGCGCATAACACTCATGCTTCACATTCGTATGAGATTCTGCCCACTAGTGGCATGAGAGGCCGTAGGCCGACACTCTTTTCTGTGGAGCATCACGATGCGATGCCTTTTTATGCACGTGAAGATGTAGGTGGTAATGCTCCTGTGAATGAGGAAGAGGTTTATTGGGATTCCCAGCCAACACTTTATACTATTTCCATGCATGCCCTGATGGGTGCCAAAAGTGCTGACACTATCAGATTAACAGGGATGATTAATGGCAGGATTGTGCATGTGTTGGTGGACAGCGGTAGCACCCACAGTTTTGTTAACTGCAAGACCTTACAGAGGGTTGGACTGATTGCTACTGAGATAGACCATGGGCTGAGAGTAGAAGTGGCCAATGGACAGCATATGATCAGTAGATCGTGTTGCCAAGATGCAAGGATTAAGTTCTCTGATGATTATACATTTGCAGGTGATCTCTTGGCACTTGACATGGGCCCAATAGATGTTGTCCTGGGCTGTGATTGGTTGCAATCACTGGGCAAAATCAGCATGGATTTCAATGCCTTAATACTCAGCTTTGTCCACAGGGATGGATATGGTATTGCAGCTCCGAAATTGCAGGACATTTCAGCAAGGCAGTTGGCCAGAGAGCTCAAGAGGAGCAGCGCCGTATATGCATTAAATGTGTCAGTAACTAAGGAGGGTGGCACTCCCCGTGTTGATGATTGTGATATGCAGAACTGGCCTTCTGATTTGACTTGAACAGCTGGTACTTAAATCCCCCAAGCACCCCATACCAGTAATTCATTGACAAAATAAGCCAAAAACCATATTTCAGAGCCTGCCAGTCATCCACACTGCATATGCTTCTTGTACTAGTCGCTGCTTATGCATCCAAGCACCCCATCTCACAATCTCATACACACAGCATGCCCTAGATGAATTAAAACCGAGTATCCATCCAAGCTGGCTGTGATACCCGGGCTGTACTGGAACACGTAAAGATAGGACATTAAGGTTTGACTCAACACCAAATCAAGAGCTCATCCCAGCTCTCCCCTCATCTAGAAGTCAAGGTCTCACCAAGGGCAAAGTAACCAAGCTATAGACCCCATCCCTCCAGAGGGTGTCCTTGCTTGAAGTAAGGCTTGAGAGCTCACAGAGCCATATCCGGACTCAATTAGCATTACCCCAATACAACCGTTGGCTATACTTAACAAATCTTGATGTACTCTTTACACCTCTCCGCGTATGCTCCACACACCCGGACTTAGCTAGCATTACCCCACTACAACCCTTGCCTATGCTTAACAAATGTAAAACCAAACCCTGAGGTATGCTCCACCTCCCTATATGCCCTAGCTAGCTTGGGATGTAGCACATAACAAGAGGCCTACTTGCCGTCCATTCCATCAAGGTCAAAAGGAGGAATGTGGTAAATTTGGAACCTTCATACATTGTTTCACATTCATCGGAATATCTTGACGTTGATTTCCCTCCTTCTCAAACGTATATGTTGTATGTACTCTTGCTCCGCAGCTGAGTTGACTGTTTTACTTCGCGACAATAGTCCATAGCAGCAAACATACATCCTCAGCGTTTGGTGTGAGTGCGCAACGTGGCAGGGAGATGTGGTCTCTTGCACTCTTGTGGCTGCTTGACACGCCAGCCTATATGACCGCAAACAATATGACCTGGCAGCATTATCTTATTCCTGTCTCCATGGATAACCTGAGCATGTTCGCTGCTTCTAAGGCACTTCAAACTGAAGAAATTTTGGCCTGGCCAGGGCATAAGCTCTGATTTTAACTTTACTTACAATAAATCGATAACACGCCCAACCTTATCATGTAAAGAACAAGAGGAAAACTAAAAACAAATTGAAGTAAGCAACATCAAGTTCACAACAAATATATTACCAAAAAGTTATATAAGCACCTTGGAAAATCAGTATTGTCATAGGTATATCCTATCATTGATACTCACGCATGAGGGTGAGTAAGCTCGTTCTGCATAGATCCACAACACAATATGTTCCCATGGAATTGAAACAAAGATAGGGATCTATTTCTTTTCTTCTTTTCACTTTTAAAGATCTGATAGATCCGTCGTTAAAAGACTATAGTCCAGCGAATACTGTCTAAAGTTTTGTGACTGTTATTCTGAAAACTGTAGTTCCAAATTGACACACAATAGTCACGCTGCGAAAAAAAGTTAAAAATTTGTAAGACATTAACTGTCATTGCGACCTCGAATATTTAGGACGATTTCATGAAGAGTTCTAGAGATGGTGCAAAGAAAACACTACCGATCCGCAGCGGAAAGAGCTAAATAAACAAACGGGGATAGCGCGAAAAATGAATATCGAAAGACTCTGACGGCAAAGATGTGCAGGAGAGACAGCATTGGAGGCAAAAGAACAAATCAATGAAGCAGGGAGCTAAGGAGTATATAAGTCTTACCAGAGCAAGGCTGCTGCTACCAGAATAGGGGCCGGGGTACGCCATGGATGGAGGAAGGAAAAAATGAGCAAGCTCTGGCTTTCTGAAGAGGGTGAACTTCCTCAACCAAGGTTTTGCCAAGACTTGGCTGCCTTGGGTTAAAACTCCTTCAAACCTAGTCTCACACGCCTTCTACACACCAAACCCCGAACTCCCTTCCAACCCAACCAAGCCCCACAGGCTTTGTCTTTGTCACCCCACATGGGGACGCTCTTGGCAGTTTCAATTTCAGTACAACCCTTTTTTTTTATTAACACCCAGCTCGAGATGAGTTCAAGTACTTGACCAGTCATAGACATGTATTATTCCCCCCGCCCTCTTTTCCTTCTTCACAAACTCCCAACTCCACCCACAAGGTATTGGACCAATCACAGCTGATTGCGCCCCCCCCCCCCCCCCAACCAACTGTGCAGGGGTGGCAACGTTCAGTGTTGGGGTCCACAGTCATCTTTTCGCATAGATTCTCACGGCGATGTGTAACCCGCCGTGGACGGATGCCCACTATGCCTTTCATCTTGCACCCCCACCAATGAGTTAAGCGAGCTTGGGCGGGGAGTGAAGGTGTGTAACCGCCCTAAGGGTGTTTACAAACTATGCCCGCCTATGGTGCATCGAATGCATCTAGGGCATGGGCAATGCCCATGGTGAGCTCATCCATGATCCATGGACAGTGCCTAGTCTGTAAACACCCTCAAGGTATGATAAGGTTTAGTGTCAAAGTTGTGTGTCTCACTGATGATGCTCTACTCTTGCATAGCAGTAACTCAAAGCATGACCATAAATGTCAAATTTCCTTATCTTTCGATGCTAAAGCTTAAACCCAACACAATTGGTAAATTTCATTAACATGTCTAGCAAAAAAGCCATTGCATGTACCGCAAAATTATGCCAAAATACCATGGCATGAAACCTTTACTACCACCACGCTAACTACCAACACAAATCCTTGTAACTAGTGATGACCTAAAGTGAAACTCGTGCTATTTTATCAACCTCTACCAACAACAAACCACTAACAAAATAACTCCCATACAAACATGCAGATGAGCTTTCACAATCAACTTTAGAGGAGCTTCCATCATCCCCCTAAAACACATGCACCATTGCTATCATTGTAGCACTACATAGAATGCATTTGGCCAAAACTCATTGATCATCCTAAGCAAGTTCATTGCCATTGCCAAAAGAGACCCATGATTAGTAATGTTGCACACAATGACAACATTAACACCCTTCCTCCAAAGAACCATTTAAAATAGTTCAATCCAAAGCTTAATCCTTTGAACCAAAACCAGCAATAGCCACTCCATCCGCACTAATACTAAGTAGACCAAGGACTAAACATCATCAATCACGTTGTTCAAATAACAAAAATCATTGCTACAACTCCACAATCAACAACAATAAGAGTGTTAGATCCATCAAACACCAATCTCATACCTACATAAGTATCTAACCACTAAGATAATCCATAAAGGAAAGTGTGGAATGGTAAGCATGCATATCAAATGTGATGACTAAACTATAAACTCACAATAGATAAGTTTATCGAAACTCATGCACTGACCCTTGCCATTACCACCTCTACTACTAGAGTGCAAAGAAATCTAGCAAAGTAAAAAACCTAAAACTAAATCACTCAAGTAGAAGAGATAACAGCCATAACAGAACCAAAACCATCAAAAACAAAATTGTCCTTACCATAAATGCCAACACTAGTAAGTCAAACGCACCACTTTCAACCCAAACCAAGAGTCAAATTTTAGAAAATGAAGCTCTAATGACAAGAATACTAACAAATCCATGTTTTCCATGTACACCAACTGCACATGCCCTAAAACCACTCCAAATACCTGCACCACTAACAACAACACGGTGAACGTCGAAAGATGAAATGCACCAAAAAAGCACTAACACCACATGACTTTGATATCCCTCTAAGACAAGTCACTCCATCCACAATCACAAAATATTCACAAACCTTCGTTATCAAAACTTCAAAGAAAATTTGCAACCTACCATTATTATAATATGGCTTTGGTTGAATCATTCTTATTGAGATCATATTTGAGATGACTCCACACTAGGAATGGCATGTAATCTTCCTCCCATATTTAGAAGAAAATTCAACTAAATTGAAACGAGAGGTGACTATAGTTGCCCTCAAAATTTTATGTAAAAATTTAGTTGAATCATATATCATTTATGGTAGTAAAGAGCTCAACTACTTTGCACTCTCTTGATTCTAATTAACCAAGCTTACACATGCAAAATAATATTAGAAAACAAGCCACCACAAAACAAAACACTACAAAAAGCTTTCACAAAATACAATTCTCGGACTCTAAATGGATTATAAGAAACGATAACAAATTCTAGTGATCATCCACAATGTTGAGCATATGATGTATAAGATGCTCAAATTTGACATAATATGCTTGTCATGTGCATAGGCAGAATACCAAAAAAAATAACTAAATGCATCCACAAATTTAGAGTGTAATGATTGCTTAAATGCTCTTTACTTCCATAGAAATCCACCAATTAAAATAGTAATTGTAACATCACAAAAGCCCACACACTAACACAACATATAACAAGAAACCTAGCCACTAAAAGCAACTTACTCAACATAAACAACAAGGTTGTCAAGACCTAACCATAGAGTTAAGGTTCTCAAAATCTAATCATAAAATCAAGGTTGTCAAGACATAACCATAAAATCTACGCAAAGAGCCCAGCATAATCCTACTCCACCCCTAATAAAAAACTATGACAAAAGAAGGCAAGCCAGAGTTATGGAATTGGAACCGGGGATAGATGGTTGATGGTGATGAGTAGAAGTAGTAGAGTCCACCCGACAACTCAAGGAGGGAGAAGGCCTCGCCATGTGCATGGTGAGGTAGTATCTGACTACTAGACTGACACCAAGAGGGAGCCAATCACTAACCTTTGATCGTCGAGATGTCCCAGGAGGCTTGTCATCCTTGAGGTCATGGCATGAAGATTCTAAGCATTCATCCATGGAAAGCTAGGATTTTGAGTCATCCAAGGAGTTTGTTCATGAGCCGAGCCATAAGCACAGTCATCAACTTGAAATGTGTGAATTAAATCCTAAGGGCAGATGATTGTTAGAGCTAGACCTAAGACAAAGAAGACCTGCCCATGCAACGGAGGTTGAGCAGGAACCAAGCTATGGAAGAAATGCACCAACTAGTCTAGGTGCAACGATGAGACTAGTACTAATCGGCAGATGGCAAGTCCAACTGGAAGATATATTAGAGCACAAGAAACCATCTATGACTGCTTAGCATGATAGTTCCCGACGAGTATCAAGCCAAACACACAACAATCATGTCCATAATGATAGTTGCTGACATGGGGCGAGTGGACACCCACCTCTAGCAAGTCTCAGCGTGCAACAACCCAAAAATTATGTCCTACCCGAGCCAAAATGGCACGGCCGCATTCCATACTTGGTGGACCTTGGGCTGTAATAGGATGACCACTACCAAAAACTCCGACAGTTGTTGGTCTCAAGGCTGGAATGGGGCAACCAAGACTCCTTGACCTTATGGATCTCGACCCAACCGACATGACACCACTTCTACCAAAGAGTGTTGAGCCAACACCCATCAAAACAAAGACTACACAACCTATCAAAGTAAAGTTTCAATATTTCAAGGGTATAGATGATGGATATCCCTATATCCATGTGTATAGTTTCTTGTGAGTTTATCATATTAATTGCTCCACAATCAAGGAGGAGTATATGAATTACATCCCTTGTACTTTGGCAAAGATAACCCATTGATGGTTCAGCTAGGTTAGTAGTAGATGACCAAGGCTCTTCTCAGAAGGTTCAGAAAGGAGATTAATGAGGAGGATGTCCACACCAAGCTCAATGACCTAAAGTAGGAAAAGAATGAATCTATCCAAGACTTTATCTTACAAATTAGAACCCTCATCAACTAGTTGAGCGCACCACTAGGTGACAAATCTCTGCATGCTTGGTTGTTTATGGGTTGCATCTAGGCGGACTTGCATTTTCCAAAAATTGTCAATACAAAAAAATTGTATGAAGAGCTATTGAACCGAGCACTAGCCTTAGAGCAGAGTGGACTTGCCAAGTCCAAGCCAAAGAAGGAGGATAAGAAGAGTGATGAGAAAGATGCCTCATCCAAGAACGGTAAACTAAAATTCAAGCTCAAGAAGGCCTTGGAGGAGCTCATTATTTGAGGTAAATCTAGTCCAAACAATAAGTGGTGCAACTAATGTTCTCAGTAAGGACACACTAATGATGCATGTCGAATCAAGTACTACAACACTATACCAAATTTGGGTATGACGCTTCTAAGTGTCGGTACAACAAAAAATTTACTACAAATGTCCACTGGGAAACATGGGGTACCAAGTCCAAAAATAGATGCCCACCCAGGCCTGAGCAAGGCAAAAGAAAACGTAAAAATGACAAAGGGAAAACTAAGGACCACCATGGATTCAATGCTACTTCTGTGGCAAGCACTGCCATACCAAGGCTGAGCGCAAGCTCTAGGTGGAACAAATCAAGTTTCTCAAGAGCAATGCTAAGAGAAGGGAAATCAACCCTTTGTGTTGAGGTGTTTTTGTTGGGGTAAAGGCCAATGGTCCACCCTGCCTATCTATATATATGCA
Organism: Dipteris shenzhenensis; assembly: GCF_047967505.1. NCBI lineage: Eukaryota > Viridiplantae > Streptophyta > Polypodiopsida > Gleicheniales > Dipteridaceae > Dipteris > Dipteris shenzhenensis. The sequence goes on from NC_141623.1 coordinate 11,651,390, forward strand.
TACTTGTACCATTCTAGTGGAGGAATAAGAGGAGCTAAGGCATTCTCACACTTGGGGATAAGATTGCCTCTATCACTATCTCCTTCGCTCTCCTTCGCTTCCCTTCAACTAGTATAAGAGAAGTTTTTGTGTAGCCAGGGCCTTCAGGGACAAAAGTTTTCTACAACTCAAGGGAGGAATGCAGTATTGAGATTGGATTCTCTACTGCTCCTTTGGATTCTAAAAGATTGAGAGGGCTGTTTTGAACCTTTGGTTGTGATTTTTCAAAGATAAATATGTTTCTCTACTCCATCGATGATTCTATGTTCCTTTTGACGACGTCAAATCGTATGTTTCTAAGGTCAACTGCAAGTTTTGGCTTGGATTTACCAGGGGTGATTTTTTGAAGTATTCTTTGAGCTGCAGAAACTGCAGGTCATGCCATTGATGAGTATGCAAAGATTGTAGCAGATTTTAGGCATTTTTTGATTTGGCAATATCGGTTTATGTCATTTACGACGAGACATTGGGCGTACCCTATGTAGGTCACTTTGGATGCATTTTGAGCAGTGTGTGCTCACTTTGTGGATTGCATTGGGTGGATTGCACTTGTGTGCTCCCTTGTGGATTGCATTGGGTCATATCGGCCGGACACTTTATTGGATACTCGGATGCATCTCAGTCCTTGTTGGACACATTGATAGGTACAGCTTTCCTTGCGGGATGCCACTTTGATGGACGCTTTGCACTCGGATGCTATTACATGATGCTATTACATGCTAAGAGACAACTTTGACATATTTCAATGGATGCATTGACGGTTTTATGCTTTCTTAGTTGAACTTTTTTTTAAATGCAGATACCGATGGACGGTGTTTATGCCTGAGGTATTCGGCACTTATTGGCAGTGTGATTGCCATTGATTAGCCATTGTAGTTGGTATTCTTAGGCATTTGTGCATCATTGGATTGCTCCTTCGTTTTACGTTTGCATCTATAATCGTTGTGATGGCTTCTACATCTGAAAATGCCCTCTTTAGTATTGAGAAATTGGATGGCACAAACTTCTCTTACTACAAAGAGCAAATCTACAATGTCTTGGTGCAAAACAAGTAGGTTAAGGCTATGAAGTGCAAGGGTGTTACGCCAAAAGACATAGAGGCTGATGATTGGCAGAACTCAAGGGTGAGAGACCTAAACTCTGTCACCCAAAGGCCCCCAATCCAATGCTATACCTACCAGGGCCCACACAGGGCAAGTGAATGCCCCTACAAAGGTACTTCCAACCCCTCGGTGTTATGATTCAAGTGTCAGGGGCTACCTTTCTTGAAGGACTGCCCCTATAGGGATCTTACCCACATCGGTCACGGCTGGTCCTACACCCTTGTGTGTGGGGTGCGGACTCGGGGGGGTCACTATGTATAAACCCTCTATATCACGTGCGTTCAAGGCCTATTTCTAAAATACCTTATCTGTAAATTTTTCATTAATAAAATGTACCCCTTTTCTATACAAATCTGTAAATTTTTTTCAAAACTATTTTAAATAGTCCCTTATGTATATTTATTTCTGTAAATTTTGGAAATTAAAAAAATCCTTCTGTTGAACTCACGTGATAGGGTTACATATGATGAGTGACCCCCCCGAGGGTGCGGAATTGAGCATTTGTTCAAGGATTGTCCCTTGAGAAGATCGACAACCCCAGTAATCCCGCCTAAGAGCACTAACCTTAACTTGCTCAGTATCAAACAAGGCCAGGTGGCCGTAGTACCCTTAAAAGTCATCGCAAGGATGCAAGCTAAAGCAATAGGTCAAGCAATGAGGAAACAGGCCAGGAAGGGTAAAGGGCCTATGCTCTACCATCATGCTTACACTCTCAAAGTCATTTTACTTCAATGTGAAGGATATGGCAGATGGTGCTTACGGTGTATGGAAGAAGCTATGTGATCTGTATGACAAGCAGAGTGTTGCATCTCAGGCTTATTGGGTTGAAAAAGCTCATTGTTCTTTGCATGGAAGAGGGGACATCTATGTCTAGTCACTTGAATGAGTTCAACACCATTTTCAGCTAGCTGTCAGCTCAAAAGATTGCTTTTGAGGACTCTGTTAAAGCTATGTTTTTGCTTGTCACTTTGCCTAAAAATTGGGATACTTTCAAGACAACCGTAAGCAATTCAACACCTACTAGTGGATTGACTAGTGTAAATGTAGAGAGTAGTTTGCTTATTGAAGAGGTTAACATGAAGAACAATGCTAGCACTAAAAGCTCTAGTGGACTTACCATCATTAGAGAGGGAGATCTCAAGCAAGGGGGAAGTCCCATGAAAGGAGTAAGTCTAGAATAAAGTCTCGTATACAGAAAGATGTGGAATGCTTTTATTGTGGCAAACAAGGGTCACATTAAGAAATACTGCTTCAGATGGAAAAAGGACAGAGGTAAGGGCAAATGCAATGATGCTGAAAAGGAAGAGAAACCTAAGGCAAAGGTAGAGGAGGTGAATACTATTTGCAGTTATAGTGATGACAATGATGTCTTATATGCCTCGTTGTTTGATGATGTATTTCTAGTTGCCACTGATGATACTTTGTCGTCATAGGTTTGGCTCATTGATTCAAGTGCATCCTTTCACATTACTTTGCATAGAGAGTGGTTTGCATCTTATTATGTAGGGAGAAAAGGATGAGTAAGATTGGCAAATGATTATGCATGTGACATTGTTGGAGTGGGAGACGTGCATCTATCTCTTGGGTGGTGGTTATCATCTTTCCTTTGGTAATCACTCTTGGAAAAATAAGCAAAGGGTCTCTTATTGCTACAAAAGGTTCCAAGTCTGGAACATTGTATCACTTGCATGTGTCTAGTGTGAAGGATTATGTCATAGCTATGATATTGTAGACATCTATATCATTGTGGCATCATCGTAGTTTGAAAGGAATGAAAATACTCTTTGGTTTGTAGCATGTCCTTGCCTTCAATTTCTCATATTTTTCTATGTGTGAGCATTGCATGTATGGCAAGCAGACTAGGTCACCACATAATAAGTTTTTTGATAGAAGCTTTGTCACCTTTATGGATGATGCTACACGCAAAGTTTGGGTTTATCCTATTCAAAAAAAGGATGATGCTTTTGACGCATTTCAAAAGTTTTTGGCACAGCTGAAAGTCGGTTCAATAAAAAGCTTAAACTCTTACATACTGGTAATGGTGGTGAATACACTTCTCATGCATTTCAAAAAAATTATGACATGCCTTGTGTCAAAAGGGAGTTAATTACTTCCAATAATCATTCTCACAATGGTGTTGATAAGAAGATGAATTAGACAATATAAGAAAGGACACGCAACATGCTTTCTAATGAAGAGATTCCACATGACTATTGAGTAGAAGCTGTTAAGATAGTACAACATATTATTAATAGATCATCAACTAGGGCTTTGGATGGAAAAGTCCCTAAAGAGGCATGGTTGGGAAAACCACCCTCTTATGAGCATCTATGGGTTTTTGGTTGTGAGGCATACATGCATATGCCTAAAGAAAAACACAGCAAGCTTGATCCAAATTCAAGGAAACACATTTCTTGGGTATGGTGATTTAGGAGAAATGGGATACAGCTTATGGAATCTAGAGACTAGAAAGATAGCACACAGCCATGATGTTGTATTCAATGAAGACAAGATGCATAAAAAGCATGTGAAGACAATTGAGATCCATAGAGTGATGTTTCAGGATGATGGAAAACCACCATTTGTGCTGCATGAAGGGAATGTTCCACCAAATGCAGTTCAAGAACAACCAATAAACTCAATTTGGGTATGACCAAGGAGCTACACACAGTCGTACTCAATGCCAAATGTTGAAATCAATGAACACATTTGGTATCAATGTAATCGATGAAAATCTACCAGCATGGGATTCCATTGATACAAAATGCCAGATTGTTTTAAAAGCCAAGCTTAGTCAGCTCATTTGAGTAAGAATTATCTGCACAATTGGTCAAAGAGTGGTTGGCTATTCCCAACTATGGCAAGCTCCAACATTTTGTGGATTATAGGAAGCTTAATTATTAGACAATGCTGAATCCCTTTTCAATTCCTTTTACAGATATAATTTTTGACTACGTTAATGAATTTAGTGGAAATTTGCGTTTATCACAGAATGGGGTGCATATGCTAGTAAAGTCATGCCATTTGGTCTGCACAATGCACGATAAACTTTTCAGAGGATCATGGTTGACACTTTTCGAAATCCTTTGATCAAGTTTATTGCTATTTATTTTTATGTATACTCGGAAGTATCCGTACAATATTGTTGCCTTGAAAAACAATTGATTCAATATCACTTTGTACACGAGCTCATCATGGATGGAGAGGTCGACTTGGTGTACTGTCTGACTATAGAGAATGCTGCAGACATCTTCACAAAGGCTCTTGGAAGAGACTTGCTGGAGAGGCATCTTCATCGACTTGGCATTGGGCCGAAAAAGTAAGTTCACTTGCGGGTGGACATTGAGGGGGGGTGTTAGATATTAATGCTCAACTCTCGTGTAACTACGTGAGACCCAGCTAACTCTACTTGTAAGCCTCCCATATGAGGAGAAGCATTTGAGTAGCTCGGTTATCCAGTAGGTCCTGGTTTGGACACCAGATGGGGGCCATGTGTGGCCTAATGGCTAGACGGTGAGTTGGCACACTACCAACTAGGCTACATGCAAGCGCGGGAAGGCATCCCCTGACTGACCGCACTGAGGGTAGACAGAGCTTTTCCTGGGGCAACCCACTCTTGGGTTGCGGGGCCCGTTTGGAGTCCCAGATGATCCCGGATGGCTGTGGGCCGAACAGAGACTGTAGATCAGTTGCTCTATTTTTGTGCACCGGTTCTATCGTGTGGTCGGTGGCCTATTTCGGGACCGACCCCCAGTCGACCGTTTTGGGTAGACTGGGTCGATCACCATATTGGGCCTAACCGATTACGACTGGTGGCTATATAAGAGCAAGCCCGTGAAGCCCATTTCATCACTGGCTACAGCAACCCTGATTCCTTAGCATCCAGCCTCTGCCCTCTACTGTTTTCAGCTTGCCATCGAAGCTTCTTTCATAGGAGCACACGGTTGGGAGGTAGTGCCATCTATTATATCAGTTCTACAGTAACCAAATTTTTGATTCTCCATACTATCTATTTTCTCTCTTGCTTACGAGATCCTGTTATCTGTTGAGCACAGACGTTGTATTATTTTCTTACATAAATAGCTTGATAGCAATGCTAGAAACCTTGATAGCTTTTACAATAGTTTAACAATAGAATAGCTTGATAGCAGTGTTAGAAAGCTTGTCAAGCAACGTTAAAAAGCTTGATATCTTATAGAATAGATTAGCAATAAAATAGCTTGATAGCAACATTAGAAAGCTTGATAGTAGCATTAGATTAGCAAAGGAATAGCTTGATAGTAGCAATAGTATAGAATAGAAAGCTTAGAATTGATTAGCAACCCAAAATTTGGGGTGCAATTGAGCAAATGTCGCTCAAGTGTATGGCCCACAGGACCTGCTATACATACGACCTTCTGTGCAGAGTACGGATCTGGTATAGAATGGCTACGCATTGTACATACGACTATGTATGGAATGCAGCACAGATGTACGGTGCTGATGTAGCTCACATGTACAGCAAAACGATATGGATCCAACGTAGGTGTACAGAACCGTACAGAAATGCGGTGTAGCATAACAGTATGGCGGACCATACTAATGTACAGACATTGAGCAGACAGATGGCCAGTGCTGAAGTGCAATGGCATGGAGCAAGCAATTGGTAGAGAATCTATATAGTTGTATGGAATGAGCTAGAGTTGGAGGACGGGAGCTGGAGGTGAATATGCAGCAGGAGCAGGAAGAACCTGCTATGATACCAAATTATAATGTTGGTTAGCAAGCATAAAGTTAGTCTTTATATTTCACCTTTTTTCTTTGTATTTTTGCTTTATATGTATGCACACACATACATACACACACACACACATGCGTAGGAGTTCTTTTATTTTATATATAGTTTTAGATTATTTAGATATACTTCATTTTTTCTAGTTTTTTATTTTTAGGAAATCTTATTAGTGTTTTGTGTATATTTTCACAAAAGGAAAAACTGTGTGTGTGTGTGTGTGTATTTTAGAATTTAATGGACTAGAACTAATAGATTAGCATTAATATGCTATTATTAATAGGTTAGCATTATCAAGTTAGTTTAAAAGATTCATTAAAATTCGCAAAAGTGTATTTTTTAACAATAAAATCTTTAACTACAAAATCTAAAATTTTGAATTCTGACATTGCTAAGCCAAGTTTTTTGAATTGAGACACTACAATGACAGAATGGTAGTATTTCCATTCTCCCATTCGAAAGCGAATATTTTTGAATTTCGATATTGCAGTGGGAGAATGGAACTGGTGCCATTCTCCCATTACACTATCCTAATTCAATATTCTAGCTTAGCAAAAGGAGAATGGCACTGGTGCCATTCTCCCATTGCAATGTCCTAATTCATAATTTTGTCTTTGCAAAGGGAGAATGGAACTAGTTCCATTCTTGCATTGCAATGTCCTAATTATGAAATTGCAATGGGAGAATGGCAAGTCCAATGTCATTCTCCCTTTGCAAAGCCAAAATTCTAAATTAGGACATTACAGTGGTGGAATGGCACTAGTGCCATCCTCCCATTGCAATGTCCTTGCAAAGTTGTTGTTTTCAGAATTTTGACTTTGTAAGGGGTGAATGTTAGTAGTGCCCTTCTCCCCTTGCATAGCTAAAACTTTAAATTAGGACATTGTAAAGGATGAATGACACTAGTGCCATTCTCCAAGCATTATCCCCTTACAAAGCCAAAATTTTGAAAAGTTTGGCATTTGAATGGAAGAATGGCAAAGTTTTTAAATTTCTTGATTTGCAAGGGGAGAATGCCATTCTCCCCTTAAAAAGCCAAATTTTGAATCAAGACATTGCAATGGGAGAGTACCATTCTCCCCTTGCAAAGCCAAAATATTGGAGATTATGGAGAATGGCACTAGTGCCACTCAGTCCATGTGGTTTGTGGAGTATGGCACCATTGCCATTCTCCACAAACCCACATGGAGAGTGGCACCAGTGCAATTCTCCATGTGGGATTATGGAGAATGGCACTGGTGCCGATCTCCATGGGAGTCTGGCAATTTTTAGACATACATGGAGATTGGCACTAGTGCCATTCTCCGTTAACAACCAATAATGAGATTAGCACTAGTGCCATTCTCCACAAACCTACATGGAGATTGGCACTAGTGAGCACTAGTGCTATTCTTCATGCTAGATTGTGGAGAATGCCACCAGTGGCAATCTCCATGTGAGCCTGGAAAAGTTTAAATTTTAAATCTCAAACTAAGGTAATTTAGGAAAATAATTCATGCTTTCATGAAAAAAATTTAGAGCCATTCCTTGCATGGATTCTTGAGACTCACACCAGTGCCATTGTCTATAAAATTGGCAACAATATTATTCTCAATGTGAGATTGTGGAGAATGGCATTGGTTTTTCAAATTTCAAAATTCAGTCTAGGATTATTTAGGAAAGTAATTTGTGTTTTTCGAGGAAATTTTCTCGCTTGGATTCTGAAGATTAGCAGCATTGCCATTCTTGACAAGCCCACATGGTCATTGGCACCAGTGCCATTCTCCATGTGAGATTGTTGAGAATGGCACTAGTGCCGATATCCATGTGGGTTTGTGGAGCATGACGTGCCATCACAAACCCATATGGAGTGTGGCATTAGTTCAATTTCCACATGTGGGATTATGGAGAATGGCACTGGAGCTAATCTCCATGTGAGTTTGGCAATTTTTAGACTTACATGGAGATTAACACCAGTGCCATTCTCCAAAAACCCCATTAGAAAAAATACAAGCTCATTTTGGGGCCCTCAGATAAATTCCTATATTGCTTTTGGTTTCAAAAATGGATAATATCACAAAGCAAATTGTCAAAGTATGTGTTCTAGAAAGACATGCATTTAATGAGGATACCTGAGCTTCTTTATTATATCTGACATAGCATGTAGAATTTGGTGTTTTTGACCTCATTTGTGCATCTAGAGCAGGCTAAAACTCCCAAAACAACTTTGAAAATGTTGAAAACGGACATGGGGTCCGAAAAAGGCAAAAACACAAAAAAGAGAGAGCATACAACAGAATGTGAAATCGCATTCTATTGTATGCTTTGGTCCCCAACCTATCAAATTACAGTCTGTTGTATGCCTTTTGGCCTTTTTCAGGCTTTCGGTTGCCCGTTTTCAGCATTTTTGAAGCTATTTTGGGGGTTTTGACCCACTTCGGATGCGTTGGTGAGATAGAAAACACCAAAATTTGCACCCCATTAAATATAATAAAGTAGCTCAAATATCATCATTGAATGCAAACTCAGCGGTCTTTCTTTTTTTCTCCTTCTTTTGGGATTTTTCCTAATGATATGGATATTGGCACCAGTTCCATTCTCTATAAACCCACAAGGAAATTGGCACCAATGTCATTCTCCACACACCCACATGGAGATTGGCAGTAGTGCCAATCTCCATGTGAGATTCTAAAGAATGGCATTGGTGCCAATCTCCATGTGAGCCTGGCAAATTTCAAACTTCAGAATTTAAACTAAGCTAATGTAGAAAAATAATTTAGACTTTCATGAAAAAAATTATTTGAGCCATATCTTGCAGGGAATTGTCACCAGTGCCATTCTCTACAAACGCACATGGAGATTGGCAATAGTGCCATTCTCCATGTGAGATTGTGGCTAATGGCACTGGTGTCAATATCCATGTGGGTTTATGGAGAACAACGCTAGTGCCATTCTCCAAAAACCCACATGGAGATGGGCACCATTGCTACTCTCCATGTGGGATTGTGGAGAATGGCACTAATGCAAGTCTCCATGTGGGTTTATCAGTTAATGATTTTGGACTTATTAGTTCAACTTGTTTGAGATTATCTAATGAAATTATTTGGTTGTGATTTGTTCATAATTTTATTTTACATAATTGGAATGGCAAAGGATGGCTTGTTAGTTATGGGGACAAGGTCATGATGGTGGTGGGGAATGAAGTGGTTACAATTGGTTCAGTCTGTGTGATAGACCTAGAGGGCTACCGCAGTGGTGTGAATATTGGGACAGAAAATGTATTGGTATTAGTGGAGAAGTCTATCAATAATGACATGCTCTTGCCATTTCCAACTATGGATGCAATGCTTATTGGTGAAGCACTTTGGAGTATTGTCAGGTGGCCTAAGATGTTTTTAAAATGCATTGGTGATGCTTTGCACCAAAGGAGCTTGAGCAACCTTATGTTGAGACAATGCCAATTTTTTCACTAGAAACTAACAATTGCATTCGGGAATCTTGGAAAAAGGAAAAAGTTGTCTTGTAGGATGAGAGAAAAAAAAAGATCATGGGGGAAGGTGTGACCTTATATGTTTTCCTAGATGACTCTAAACTTTGATATATTGGGTAATGATTGCATTGGTGTGGGTATTGATGAGAAGAAAGAACAAACAACAAGAAGTAGCTTAGAGTCTTCAATGCAAGACGTTGGTTGTCTTAGCCTAGTTAAGTGGCCCATCAGGCATATTACATTATTTAATGGAAACCTATTTCCACAATATGTGCCCATGGACCAGGATGCTAGCATACATGAGGTGGTCAACAATCAAATGTTGCAAAATAATGCTCCATCTTCAAAGAAAAGAAGATACACTTTCATTTAGAGGGAGCCTAAGGAAACAGAACCTCCAACATCAATGTAAAAAATGTCACTAAAATCTATGTAGCAGGTCTCTTTCATTGATTGCTATAGGAGTAGATGTTGCCAACATGCTGACAAAGACTTCTTATTGTCTATATGGAAGAAAATTTGGGGTAGCTCCTTGGAGACTTGCTGTGTTGTCAATGGCTTTTAATCATGACTTGGCTAGGAGGATATGCTGCAACTTTAGGGTGAATGGTTAAGCGGTGTGTTGCAGAGCATGGTACAAGAATCTGCACATTAAAATACCAAGGACATCATTTTATCAATACACGGAGCCATTTGAGAATGGTGTGCAATGATACATGCATGGAAATTTAGGGATTGTGAGGAGAAGCAAGGAGCACATAGGTATGGGTAGGGCTATCATTCAGCATTTTGGATAATAAGTCAGAGCATATGACTCACAAGAGTAGAACCATGTTGGATGGTACTAGAGAGACACAACTAGTAATACTTGAACTATACAAGCAAATAGACATCCTACGTAAGGTCAACAGTTCACCGAAACAATGCGGTTATGAGAGCTTATCCAAATCTACATTTGGTAGGATTTGGAATACAAAGTTTAAAAATGTATCCCTTGCAAACTAGGCTAGTGAATTCTCTAAATCTAGCTTGTGCAGTGGGATCAAGGCTCAATTGGTAGCCACAAAAGGTCAAGAGGAGCACAATTTGCTAATAGAGGAGAGAAATAATCATATGATACAACAATAGAGTTATAGGAACTTATAGTATGCATGGCAGAGGTGCTCTGAGATGGATCACAAAATTATGTATGTGTAATCCATGACAAGATGGACTAGAAGAAGACAACAATTCCAAGACTTCAGGTAAGGTCAAAGGACACCCATTCAGCGTGGCAATTACAACTTTCACTTATTGGAATAAATACTCATGCCATTGGGCATGAAATGGTCAGACAAGCACTTCACCCTCAATTGTCTGTGACTAACTGACCCCAACCTAACAATTGGATCCCTTTCTATTTGTTTGCGCAACTTAGAGAGGATGGATACACATGACCTTGGAGACCTTGTTACTGATGGGATTCCAAGAAGCAATGTTTGGATTCTGAATGCTTTATGCTCCGGAAAGGCACTAGACTCTCATTATAGTTTTGAAGGTTTGCGGCTTTCCACTATAGGTGGCTCATGTGAAATTGTAGATGACACGTTCATAAATGCAAATCTAGAGACTGTATCAAATGGTGACCCAATGTTTAGGATGGATGCCACAAATTACATGGCAATGGCTACAACCGCATGCAATACTTCCTTGCCGTCACATAGATGTGAAAGCCCAACCTCTTTAAATGGAAGTGTTACTATTGAGACACCATACTTAAAGTTGCCAGAGAGCTTGCTACTCCAACTAGATAATTGTCCATATAAGAACAAAAATAGATACTTATTTGCATACCTTTCTCTTTTTGTAGCAAGGGGCATTTTCAAGACTATTCAATTGGGCTTCTTGATGGTAGGGCACACACATGAGGACATTGAAGCAATGTTCAACAAGCTCTCCAAGAAGTTGTGAGTGAGACGAATGTTCACTTTCCCTCATCTGATGGATACATTCAAAAAATGTACATGATCCTCACCAGCATTATTTCTTTTTACACGACTTCTAGATTTCAAGGGTTATGTGGAAGGCTACCTATGTGATGGGCAAGAAATGCTGGTTGGTCATGCAAAACCATTGCAGTTTTGATTTTTCATGCGGGGTCACACACCAATGATGCAGTACAAAGTGCATCCAAAATCACCCAACTGAATTCCCAATCTGTTAGATATCAATGCTCCACTCTTGTGTAGCTATGCAGGAACCAGCTAACTCTACTTATAAGCCCCCCATATGAGGAGAAGGCATTTGAGTAGCTCGGTTATCCAGTAGGTCTTGGTTTGGACACCAGATGGGGGCCATGTGTGGTTTGATGGCTGGACGACTTCAGATAGAGTTGGCACACTACCAACTAGGCTACATGCAAGTGCGGGAATTCATCCCTTGACTGACTACACTGAGGGTAGATAGAGCATTTCCCGAGGCAGCCCACTCTCAGGTTGCGGGGCCTGTTTGGAGCCTCAGATGATCCTGGATGGCTCTGGGCCGAACGGTAATCGTAGGTCAGTTGCTCTGTTTTGCGCACCGGTTCTATCGTATGGTCGGTGGCCTATTTTGGGACCGAAGCCTAGTCGACCGTTTTGGGTGGATTAGGTCGGTCACCCAATTGAGCCTAACTGACTACGACTGGTGGCTATATAAGAGTAAGCCCGTGAAGCCCATTTCATCACTGGCTATAGCAACCCTGATTCCTTAGCATCCAGCCTCCGTCTTCTACTATTTCCAGCATGCCATCGAAGCTTCTTTCACAAGAGCGCACGGTTGGGAGGCAGCGCCATCTATTGTATCAGTTCTACAGCAATCAAATTTTTTGATTCTCCATACTATTTTGTTTTCTCTCTTGCATACGAGATTCTGTTATCTGTTGAGCATAGACGTATTATTTTCTTACATGGTATCAGAGCCTGGACTCTAGCAAGAAGATTTGGTAGTGTGTTTCTGTTTGCAAGTAGATTGTGAGAGATGGCCCAGCCCGCAAGACTGCGAATCCCACCGTTTGGCAAAAGCGAAAAGTTGGACGGCTCTAACTATCCACTCTAGAAGTTCAAGATGAAGACCATCCTAAGCGCATATGAGCTTTGGGACACTGCTACTGGGGTGGACGTGAGGCCGGTTGCGAGATCGGATCTAGCCAATGCAGGACAACAGATAGTACCAACTGCGGATGAGATTCTCGCATAGACAAGAAGAAATGCAGATGCGCTATGTTCTATTGTCTGTAGTGTTAGTGATTCCGTCATGGCGTTAATTCGACATGTCACTACAGCAGAGGAGGCATGGACAGTCTTGAAAAATCAGTACGAGACCACGAATCAGATGCGGATTCAGAATCTAGAGACTCAACTCGCAAACGAGAAGTTGTCTGAGTCTGAAGCGGCATAGAAGTTTATCACCAGGGTGAAGAATCTGCGCAATCAGATGATTGCGATTGGCATCACCATCACCAGCGAGAATCTAGCACAAAGGCGCATACGGATTCTCCCACCAAAGTACGATGGTCTTGTTATGGCGCTGAATACTCAAAACAGAAATCCGCCCCTCAACTCTAAGAATTTCAGTGCGATGCTTCTGGAGGAGGAGATGCATCAAAAGACGAGGACTGGAGAAGATTCGGCTTTCTGGACCAGATCAAATGAAGATCCATGGGCACAAAGAGCTTGATAATATATACTGATGATTCATACCAACATCCCTCTTCCATGCTTCCCTCAAGCTTTGCTCTCTACCTTACAATCCCCTCAAGTATTTCATAAACGTTTCAAGGAAAATATCTAGCAACTATAAAATATTTATGGCAACCTCATCCATTTTTTCAACATGCAACCAAAACATGCAAAATATCATCCATGAAATGTCATTATTGAATGAGTTTCAAGGAATGCTGCATAAATTGGAGACCAATGGTCATTGCATAATAATCAGCATACCTCACTACACTACCAATTTTATAGATGGCTCTTATGATGCCTTCTGACAAGCCTCCTTGCATTGAAATTGGGAGGACTAACTATATGCATAATCAAACCTGAGTTGCAATGTGGATTGCATCATTTTATAAAAAGCTACATGGAGACCTATACAAACTTGTGCCAATCATGTGACTTTAGGCAACTGAGCTTGTTACTCCTTGTGAAAGTCCCTTTTAAGCAATGCATGTGCCTTGTTGGGGTGTGAAAGGATACAATGGCTCTATTTATTGGTTCCTCTTTCCTCTTTGTCTAATACCATGGTGCCTTTGGAAGCACTTCTCATACATCACTTCTTCGTGGCCACAACTTCATCATCATGTTGATCTCCCTCAAGTCCTCTCGCATAGCCCTCATATCCCTCTCACCAACCAAATGCTCCCATATGACACACTCATGACACATGTCACATAGTTGTTGCCACGATTCCATCATCCTATCAACTTTATTCAATTCCTCCCATGCAACCCTCATATCGCTCTCACCAATCAAATGATCCCATATGACACATGCCACTTCCTTGTGGCCACAACTCCATCATCTTGTTGGTTTCTATCAAGTCCTCTCACACAGCCCTCATATCATTCTCATTAATCAAATGCTTCCATATGACATACGCCACATTCTTGAAAATGTGCATAGGGTCCAAGAGCTTACCGATTTGCAACTATTGTAAAAATTACTTTTTGTTATTATGTTTTTATTAAGGATAATCATTATTATAGTAATTCTCCTATGAGACCTATTGTGGGGGACCACTTACAAAGTGATTTGTAGAACTACTCCGGACATGGTAGGGCCGGTTTTAGAGGATGCATTTTGTGGGGTTTAATGGAGGATGACTAATCATGATTTTCTAGGATAGATGGTATTATGGGTGATTGCATGTTAAAACTAATGTCAATAGTGTGACCGATGTCCAATTGCAGTTATGGCATTTGGGCATATTGATTGTCTGTCTATTTTGATGTTTGTATATGAGGTGTGATTGTGTTGTGGTTAATTGATGCGAGATGCACTAGTTAATTGTTACTATTAAAATGATTTGTGTTTTGAGTACAAAGGATGAGTTTGATAACGAGAAGTGGAGATGATAAAGATGTCACTGGTTATATGGTTGATATGGCCATGGGCCAATATTGTAAATAATGTTTATTAAGAGTGGTTGATATGGCCATGGAACAATATTGTAAATGATTTTGTTAAGCCATGGGCTAATTTATTTCATTAATTTAGGATGAGGCATGTTAAGACTTGATATATTAGCTTATGAAGCTATGTTGAGAACCCCTTTATTTTTTATGAAGGGATCTTATATCTGAAAAAAAAACTTGTGTACAAACTGCAATTTATAGAGATCATCCTAGCCCAACTTTAAAATAAAGTTGTGTTCAAATTGCAATTTACAAAGATCAACCTAGCCCAACTCCCTTTAAAACATCATTTGCTTTCTGTTTTGCATACAAAAGTGCTTGCATATATTCACTGCACCATATACTCAGGAGTGACCGCTATATAGAGACTTCAAAAATTCTCCAGGCTTTGCATGATTGCAATTTCCCATGCCAATTCCTAACGCTTCGTAACGCGGACAAGCCGAATCCACTGAACTATCCTATTCGTTCCTTGGATCTCTAGACTCTCACTCATATTCTTTACCACCTTTAAATAAGCTTTCAAATCTCGTCGTCGTCTGTTTCGCAGTTCAAACCTTCGCATTCACAACACCAATTCCGGCGGATAGAACGACCCAGGTGATTCAATGTGGAGAAGGAAGCTGTCACTTTTGCTACAATACTCAAGAATTCCAGTGTCTCCAATTTTGGGTTGCCAAGCAGGTTGATCTTCTGGACGTGATCCGTGGTGAGCATCTTCAAGTTGGGAGTTTCCAACGTCGCTAGTTGGAGTTGATCATCATGAAGAAAACATAGATCACAGTTGATCAGCTTTGGCGCAGCAAGAAAGACGGATTCCAAACCATCGCAATAGTTCAACTCCAGATCTTCCAGAAATGGACACAGGCTAACGAAACGCTGAAGGTCATCGGCGGTGATCGTTGATACATTCAGAGTAATCTTTACAAAATGCGGCAACGAGTGTGCCGATCCCCTTGGGAACTCTTGAATGTGGCAGTTCCCCAGATCAATACTCCTCAGACAAGGGCATTTGACGAAAATATGCTCCACGAATGCCTGAGAGACTTGCCGTGGTGAGCTCATGTAGAGTGAGAATCGGAGGTGCTCAACGGAGCCAACGCTGGGGCATTCGAACCATGACCATGCGGCCAGAACGTCACCCCGTGCAAAAACATAGGGCACCGAGTATGGAGAGTACACATCATCGAACCATGGCCATGGGGCCAGAACGTCGACACCCCGTGCAAAAATATCAGGCGCCGAGTAGTATGGGGAGTACACATCATCGAGCTCGATATGCAGGGATCGCAAGCATCCAGAGTGGTGAAGGCTGAGGTGAGATTGAACAATAGAGAAGAACTGAGAAGGGGAAGAGGGGAGGGAGGAGGCTGCATGAGGGAAGTCGGGGCCAGCGCAGAAAGACAAGGTGTCGACGGATCGAGAGAGGGAGCGCCAACGGCGAGAGACGGACGAGCAGATGGCGATGGTGCGGGCAGAGCTCAAGAGGGAGAGGATGGAGAGGAGGAGGGCGTCAGGCAAGGCTTGGAAGGGGTCTGCAGGCGAGCTCGTGGTCGCCATAGCCATGGTTATGCAAGCTCTCAGGATGAAGACGTGACGAACTATTCGGATTATTTAGAGGAGTTGAGTAGGTCGAAGCTAAAGCGTTTTGCGTTATACTCAGCTCTTATACTAGCTCGACCCTTTCACCTTGTGTTTAACTAGATCCGCGGTAGGCAAGAGAGTGAGCCCTAATTTTACTTTTTTTGTTTTTATTTTTTTGGTTGAATTCAAAGAAAGTGTAGACAGGGAGGCGGAATTTTTGTACGATAGTCTGTTTTCCACAATAGAACAAAGAACGAAAGTTTTCTCTAAAAACAAAGAACTTCATAGCAATGAATTATGGAATTGTAATGTAGATAAAAAACGAAAGATTTTTCTCCCAATAAAGAACTGCATAGCAATGAATTATGGAAGTTTAATGTAGGTCAGTTAAAGCAGAAAGTGTGAAAAGTAGTCGAAATTGTTGATATTGAGTCAGTGTATTTGTAAAAAATATTTGAAACAGTGTAACAAAAATGTAGGCTCGATTCGAGCCCTCTCAAAAATGCAATTAAATAATTTTCCTCCTTTTCAAGTAGTAATACTTCCTAAGGCATGCTTGGTTTCCTTTTATGTTTTTGTATCCCCTAGAGATTGATGTTGTTCCTAGGCATAGAATGTGCTAGCTCTCCAAGATATTTGCTTCCTTTTTGCTTGCCGTCGATGCTAATATGTCCATCTTGAAGTGGCTTTCAAATGGGACACACCTATGTACATCATCGATCATTTTATTTGGTGGGTTAGTCTTGTGTTGTCGTAGTCATTTTATAGTGTTTGTAGTTTGCCCAATGTATTTCTTTCCATTGTCAAGACAAGTGATGCAATAAACGGTTAAATTAAATGAGGATAATCGAGGCATGCTTACTTTGATGTAGCGATGCGGAAATGTAAAAGCATATAGCTTTACCTCTTTTGCGCTAGCCATTACTTTGAGGTGCCTTTTTTTTTGGGTGCTGTTTGATCTGTGAAAGGGAGGAATGTTATTTAATTTAAAAAAAAAACATTTGCTTGATTTATTCTTAGCAAACTTCTAGTCGAAACATAAGAGTAAATGTGATGACATGTTTTTTGATTTATTTGTAGCAAACTACTAGTGGAAACGAAGAGTGGAGGTGATGGTTGTTTTAAAAGAAAATACCTCATTTATTCACGTGGTGCGATGTATGGCATCACTAAAAGTCAGTCGATTTTATGCCGTACAAGATCCTGATTCTGATGAGTAGTCACTCGAGAGAGCATGACATATGTCAGTCCTGGAGCGAACGACTGTCGTATCATGATTATTGCCTTCCCTTGTAGTGTTACACCTTGTGACTTGTGGCCAGTCATGGCGTATGTGAGCGTGATTGGGAATGTTGTTTTGTGGTACCACGTTCCATTCAATACCCTTCGAGTGTGCTTTGAGCATCTAAGGATTATATGCTCTCCTATCGAGGAGAGGATGGCATGAATCTTTACTAATGTGGATGTTGCTTCGACCCACTCTAGTCTTTGAATAGTTCCTATTGCTCCATTGGCCGCCCTACTCATCAGGTTGATGTTCTCTGTTAGCATGATTTTTGCTCCGATTGCCACATGAGAAGCTTCATGGAAATCTGGGTCCATGATCCAGTCTTGTAGTTCATCAATGTTGGTGGCATTCTCCATGACTTGGACTGGTATGATGTCGGAGACTACAAATTTTGATGTCAATATTGAGTCGTTAAATCGATGTACATCTTGTCTGTGAGTACATAGAATAGTCGAGTCTGTGTCCATGAATGTTGTTGCCTCCTCTTCTGTGAGCATGAGACCACCGAGGTATCATTCAATCTGCTATTCTGTTGGTGATGTTGTGTGAATGATATTTAAGAACGTATTGAAATATGGATCTTTCAGGTGCCGTATGGAGGCATGCATGTGGTGAAATCTTCCCATGCTCCAAAAGGGCGAATTACTGATGTGGAATTTTTGGCAATATTCCTTTGCAGCGACCCTACATTTGCATATCGATGGTAGTTATTGCATGTCACTGAAAAGAATCACCTTCTTGGATTGGAACGGGTCTAGCGTACTATTCTTGCAAACCTCACAGAGTTATCCAACTACCAGATTCATCATTTGGGATGTCATCATAGATATCTCGTCGATGATGATTGTGTCTGCGCAGCAACTAAAGCAGAGTAGTGTTCATTGAAATTGGCAAGTGCGCTACGAAACATATCGTTCTTCTTTAGAAGGGTGAATTGATGATGGACTATCATTGCTAGGCGGCTCAAGCGTAGTGCTACAACACCAGTTGTCACTGATAGGACTATGGATTTTTTGTGTAGAACGTGATTGTCGAGATATTGAGCTCCACTCGTGATATGCTAGGGTGACCGTTGTGCATTTATGTCACCGACTTGTTAGCTGCAGATGCAATTGGTACACCACCCATGAATAATAGCTGGATGACAGCTATCTTTATGTACTCTAGTTCGTGGCTCAGTTAGTATGCCACCTTAGTTAGCTGAGTTTGGTTTGAGACCCACATATAGGGTTCATCTATTCCTTTGTACTTAGAGTTCTTTTGGCTTTCACATCTAAGAAGAGAAAAACTGTTTTCAGCCTCCACCTTTGTGTGTATTCCCCCATTGTGTATGTGAGAAAGCTGCAAGTGAGACTCCTTCCTTCTCTCCCACTCTCTTCACATGGTATCAGAGCCCGGTTTGTAGTAAGGAGCTCAAGAAAGCAAACCAAGTTCACGGTGTCTTGGTAAGAGGATCAATGTTTCTTTCCTTTTTCGAGTTTGGGAGCAAATCTCTGCAGATAGCACAGTCAGAAAGTGCAAGAGTGCATTGTCTCAGATTGGGACGCCCTTCATGGTGTGGCAAGAGGGCAATATATGCTGCAGGGCCCGTTTTGATTTGAGGCCATTTCGAGGCCTATTTTGGTGGCGGAAGTTTTCCGTAGGGACTCAAAAAAGTGCCCTATTTTTTCTGTGCGACCACTGTTCTGCAGGTCAGTGAAAAGTTGCCACAGAAATTGCATTGTATGCCTATGTGCAGAGATATTGGGAGTGACAGAATCATTCTTATTGCCTATTGATGCAAAATTGTCACTAGGAAGTGATTGTGTGGTCAAATACCACTTTCGTCAGTTTTGCAGATTTGCCCTTGCGAGGCAGAAGTTGTGTTTTTTGCAGTGACAGAATATTTTACAGTATGACGAATAACCTGATGGAAAAAGGCTATTGGGAGTTCATTACTAGAAATGAAGAAGATCCAGTTCTTTCTAATGTTCCCAATCAACAGGAAATGCAGGCATTTAAAGGCTGGCATGAGAGAGCCAGAAAAGTTATGTACTGGTTGTTTATCAGTATTTTAGATTCTATGATTGTGCATATTCAGGATGCAAGCATGCTAAAGGAGGCGTGGGATACTTTGGCAAAAATGTATAGCACAAATACGCAAGCCAAGAAAATGTAGCTAAAGTAGGAGTTGCATAATGTGCAGAGAGAAAATATGAGCATCAATGACTACCACATGAAGGTGAAGAAGATTGCAGATGCACTTGCTTCCATTGGGTCGCCAGTGGAAGATGATGATTTAGTTTCTAGGCAGAGGTAGAGGAGGCCGATCTGGAGGCCATGGCAGAAATCAGAATATGCAACAAATTCAAGAAAACCAGTCCTATGGAGGAGGACGTGGTAACTTTAGAGGCAGGGGGAGCCAAAGAGATCATGATGGATGTCAGAGAGGCCAAAATGCAAACAACAATTTTAATGCTACTACTGTGGTAAAATGAGTCATATGGTTAAAGACTGCTATGAAAAGTAGAAAGATATGGTTAAAGACTGCTATGAAAAGTAGAAACATATGGTTAAAGACTGCTATGAAAAGTAGAAAGATATCATGACTGGAAAATTGCAGCAAGGCAATTATGCATCCTCTAGTAGATAGGGTGATGACATAAATGAGCATATGTTTATGGTACAGCACATGACCAATTCTGTGATAAGTGCAGAAGAAAGCAATGATGTGTGGTATGTTGACTGAAGTGCATCAAACCACATGATAGGTCATATAGAATGGATGCAGGATGCAAGGAAAATGGAAAGACCAGGATTTGTGGAGACTGGTGATGATACTGCACATCCTATTGTGCAGATTGGTAAAATACCTTTGTCTATGTAGGATGGGAAAAAGAAATACCTGTCTGATGTATTTCATGTCCCGAATATCACCAAGAACCTGGTTTCTATTGGTCAAATGGTTGAGCAGGGCTTGCAGGTCAGATTTAATCATCATGGATGCTTTGTTGAGGATATGAAAAATAAAGGTCGCTTGATAGCAAAAGGGAAGAAGAAGGGCAGGATGTTTAGATTGGATGCAGACATGCATGAATTGAGTGCAACAATGTTTGCACATGGGACCGGTGTAGTTGCAGATATTGATATTTAGCATAAACACATTGGTCATGTAAATGTACGACGACTTAAATTAATGCAGGTCCAAAATATTGTTGGAAGATTGCCTAAGTTCAAGGTTACAGAAATGCATAAGGTATGTGAAGCTTGTCAATTTGGAAAATAGGCAAGGAAACCATTTTCTAGACATGTTCAAGAGAGTAAGAAGCCATTAGAATTAATCCACTTTGATGTGTGGACTACTAAAGCTGCATCTATTGGAGGCTGTCATTATTTTGTCACTTTTATTGATGACTACAACAGAAAAGTTTGGGTGTATTTTATGAAAAAAAAAAGTGAAGTGTTTGGGCATTTCAAAGCTTTTAAAGCTATGGTTGAGAAAGAAACAGGCCTGCAAATAAAATGCCTAAGGTCAGATGGAGGGGGAGAGTACCTCTCAAATGAGTTTGCAAGTTTCCTGCAGGAGCATGGCATAAAGCAACAATATTCATGTAGTCATACCCCACAGCAAAATGGACTTGCAGAAAGGAAAAACAGGCATATTGGAGAGGTATCTCGTGCCATGCTAAATGAAAAAGTCCTACCAGATTATTATTAGACTGAAGCAGTTGCTACAGTAGTCTACATAATGAACAGAACTCCCACTGCAGCAATACATGGCATGATGCCAGAGAAGAGGTATACTGGTAGGAAACCAGATATTTCTCATTTGAAAGTTTTTGGTTGCATTGCCTATGTTCATGTGCCAGATGAGTTGAGATCCAAGTTGGATCCAAAAGCTGAGAAGTGCATCTTTATTGGTTATTCTCTGTAGCAGAAAGGGTATAGATGCTATAACCCTCCTACTCATAAGTTTACAGTGAGCAAAGATGTTGTTTTTGATGAGATGAGCAACTAGTATAAACTAGTAAATGTGATTGATGATGTAGATGCACAAAATGGTAATGCTGCACAGAATTCACAGCAGCATCACAAAATATTAGTGGACCTATAGTGTCCTCTAGCAGTGGTTCACATACTTTGCCATGGACAGGCAGATTGAGATCAGGAGAATCTCCTCAAAGCAATGCAAATAGTGGCATGCAGGTATCACGAAAAGAAAAAGAGAAAGTAGATCAGCCCATGGTTGATGTGAATGTAGGTCACTCTTATGTGGATGGTGAATCTAGTGGCTCAGAACAGAGCATTGATGATGAGTTGGATATTCCTTCTATTGTTACACTTGGAGTAAGGAAGACCAAGGATGTTTTAAGAGCACCTGGTAGTGAGCGTATTTTGCACAGATCTACCAGAGCTAGGTATCCTATGGATAGGCTGAAATATGATGGATTTATAGCCATTCGCTATGCCTATATGGTCAAAGTGATACAGGAACCAGAACCCACTTCTTTTGAGCAAGCCATGGGAAAAGAAAAATGGGAGAAAGCCATGGATGAAGAAATGCATGCCTTGGAAGCAAATGCTACATGGGAATTGGTGGCTTTGCCTAAAGACAAGAATGCAATTGGTTGCAAGTGGGTTTATAAGGTGAAGCACAATGTAGATGGTTCTGTGAACAGATACAAGGCAAGATTAGTTGTCAAGGGATATGCACAGACATATGGCATTGATTATGAAGAAACATTCAGTCCGATTGCAAGGATGGCAACTGTAAGAGCAGTCATTGCTATGGCTGCATCAAAGGGATGGTCTTTACATCAGATGGATGTAAAGAATGCTTTCTTGCATGGTGATTTGCAAGAAGAGGTCTATATGGAGCAGCCACTAGGTTATGTTCATGTTGTTCATCCTGAGTTTGTTTGCAGGGTTGAAGAAAGCCTTGTATGGCTTGAAGCAAGCACCTAGATCATGGTCTGACAAGATAGGACATTATCTTGTCACTATTGGTTTTCAGATTTCCAAGGTAGATTTCTCACTTTATGTGAGAAAAACAGAGAAAGGTATTATGCTGCTTGTCATTTATGTTGATGATTTGATCATCACAGGTGATAGTGATGAAGATATCCTTCATGTGAAAATGCTATTGAAGCAGAAGTTTGAGATGAAGGATTTGGGAGAGCTATGTTATTTCTTGGGCATTGAGGTGATTAGATCACCAAGTGGGATATGGCTCTTGCAGAGGCAGTATGGATTGGACATGCTGTCCAAATATGGGATGATAGGCTGTAAGCCTATTTCAGTTCCTTTGGAGCAAAATGTGAAGCTGAGCGCAGATGCAAGTGAGCTTTTGGAAGACCCTACTATGTACAGATGCATAGTAGAAAGTTATATGACTATCACTAGGCCAGATTTGAGCTATGCTATTGGATTGGTACGTCAGTTTATGTAGGCTCCAAGGAAACCACATTTGGATGCGGCTAGATGCATACTGAGGTACGTGAAGTCCACATTGCAGTATGGACTGTTTTATGAGACTGGGGTTCAGATACAGTTGCATGGATACACTGATGCTGATTGGGCTAGTAGTATTTTTGATAGATGATCTACCAGTGGATATGTGTTCTCTTTTGGGAGTGCTGCAGTCACTTGGAGCAGTAAGAAACAGCCTACAGTTGCCTTGTCAAGTACAGAGGCTGAGTACAGGGGTGCAGCAATGGCTGCATGTGAGGTAGCTTGGTTGCATAAGCTACTCTATGATATGCATGAGTCTACAGATGGGCCAGTTGTCATTTATTATGACAACATGAGCAGTATACACTTTGCAAATAACCTAGTCTATCATTGTAGAACAAAGCACATTGAGATGCATTATCACTATGTGCGGGAGAAGGTTTTACTAGGTCTTATTGATCTAGTTTATGTTAACACAGAGAATCAGGTGGCTGACATATTCACGAAGGCATTGGGTGCAGAGAAGCTGCGCAAGTTTAAAGACCTGCTTGGTGTGCAAGAATTGGGATTGAGCTCAAGGGGGAGTGTTGAGATATCGAGCTCGAGGGGGAGTTTAAAGATATCGAGCTCCTGATATGCTAGGGTGACCATTGTGCATTTATGTCACTGACTTGTTAGCTGCAGATGCGGTTGGTACACCACCCATGAATAATAGCTAGATGATAGCTATCTTTATGTACTCTAGTTCGTGGCTCGTTAGTATGCCACCTTAGTTAGCTGAGTTTGGTTTGAGACCCACATACAGGGTTCATCTATTCCTTTGTACTTAGAGTTCTTTTGGATTTCACAACTAAGAAGAGGAAAACTGTTTTCAGCCTCCACCTTTGTGTGTATTCCTCCATTGTGTATGTGAGAAAGCTGCACATGAACTGTCTCTGTGCAAATCTCCTCAATTGCTATGAATAGCTCTATTGGTGCTACGTGCGCACTATTGTTGGACTCTTTCTTTACTCCGTTCTTCTCATCTGCAATCTTCTTTCGGCACTCATTCTGCTTGTGCCCTGCCTTGTTGCAATAGAAGCAGTTGATCTTCTTCTTTCTCTTTTTATCATCAGAAGAAGATGGGTTACTAGAGTCCTTACCCTTATCTTTCTTTGATCTGGTCCAGAAAGCCGAATCTTCTCTAGTCCTCAACTTTTGATGCATCTCCTCCTCCAGAAGCATCGTGCCGAAATCCTCAAAGTTGAGGGGCGGATTTTTGTTCTGCGTATTCAGCGCCGTAACAAGACTATCGTACTTTGGTGGGAGAATCCGTATGCACCTTCGTGCTAGATTCTTGCTGGTGATGGTGATGCCAATCATAGTCATCTGATCGGTAGATTCTTCACCCTGGTGATGAATTTCTTTGCCGCTTCAGACTCAGACAACTTCTCGTTCGCGAGTTGAGACTCCAGATTTTGAATCCGTGTTGCAGACAATAGAACACATCGCATCTGCATTTCTTCTTGTCCATAGGAGAATCTCATCCGTAGTTGGTACTATCTGTTGTCTTGCATTGGCTAGATCCGGTCTCGCAACTGGCCTCACATCTACCCCAGTAGCAGTGTCCCAAAGCTCGTATGCGCTTAGGATGGTCTTCATCTTGAACTTCCAGAGTGGATAGTTAGAGCTGTTCAACTTTCCGCTTTCGCCGAACGGTGGGATTCGTAGTCTTGCGGGCTGGGACATCTCTCACAATCTGCTCGCAAACAGAAACACACTACCAAATATTCTTGCTAGAGTCCAGGCTCTAATACCATGTAAGAAAATAATACAACGTCTGTGCTCAACAGATAAGAGGATCTCGTATGCAAGAGAGAAAACAAGATAGTATAAAGAATCAAAAATTTGATTACTATAGAACTAATACAATAGATGGCACTGCCTCCCAACCGTGCGCTCCTGTGAAAGAAGCTTCGATGGCATGCTGGAAACAGTATAAGATGGAGGCTGGATGCTAAGAAATCAGGGTTGCTATAGCCAGTGATGAAATGGGCTTCACGGGCTTGCTCTTATATAGCCACCAAGCGTAGTCAGTTAAGCTCAATTGGGTGATCGACCTAGTCCGCCCAAAACGGTCGACTGGGGGTCGGTCCCAAAATAGGCCACCGACCATATGATAGAACTGGTGCTCAAAACAGAGCAACTACCCTACGGTCCAGAGCCATCCGGGATCATCTGAGGCTCCAAACGGGCCCCGCAACCTTAGAGTGGGCTACCCCGAGAAATGCTCCATCTACCCTTAGTGCAATCAGTCAAGGGATGCCTTCCTGCACTTGCATGTAGCCTAGTTGGCGGTGTGCCAACTCTATCTGAAGCCATCTAGCCATCAGTCCACACATGGCCCCCATTTGGTGTCCAAACCAGGACCTACCGGATAACCGAGCTACTCAAATGCCTTCTCCTCATATGGGGGGCTTACAAGTAGAGTTAGCTGGTTCCCACATAGTTACACGAGAGTGGAGCATTGATATCTAACAAAAACCCCTAAATCATATCTTTTGTCATGAAACCCACAAAATAGCCCATAAATCAACCCATAGCGATTTCTTGTGACATGCAACCCCAAAATGCATGAGACATTTTTCAATTCTCATGTCTGAAAGTCAATGTGCTGCCTTGCAGTACATTAGTACATTATATAGGGCTACAATACATAATACAACAAAGAAAACTAGTAGAGCCGACCACTTGCACATATTTTTGGCAGCATTTCGACATCCTTGAAGGAGGATTCTATTGCATCTCTGAGCTATTCTGAGAGTGCAATGTTGCTACTATAGAACCGCCTATAATAGTAGTAATTATGGGGCTGTTCCTACCTTCCAGCTCACCTAGAACAGTTGCTTTTCATTGTGGGGGCTTGCTACCACATTCAGAGTGTAATGAAAACCAAAAGTGGGTCAAGTTAGTGAGGGTTAGGATAATTAGTATTTGCGGTGTTTGCAAAATAGAGGGGTCTAAAGAGCCAAGGAGGTACTATATAAGTACCATCCTCTCATGTACAAGATACTTTTTGATGTGACATCTAATCCTATCTACTCTCCCTTCCTCCTTGCTTCCTATGCTCACTCACTCTTTCTCCCTCTCTTTCCTACTCCCTCTCTATCCCCCCATCCTTGTCTCTCTTCCTCTCTCCTTCCCCTTCTCCTCTCTTCTCCTCCCTTCCTTCTACTATTCTTTCCCCATCTTCAAATCTGCCCCTTCCCCCTTCTCTACATTGATAATGCAAATATGCAAGATGCTTTTGGGAAAGCCCATCCCTCTAGCATTTATTTCTCAGATAATGCAAATATGCAAGATGCTTTTGGGAAAGCCCATCTCTCTAGCATTTATTTATTACCTTTAAAAAAGGCACATCTCTTATGCATAAGAGGTGTGCCACAATGCCTCTAATGCCTCTAATGCCTCTTATGGTAAGGGATTCGTTTCCACGTAGTAAGGTACCAAAAACACGAGGTGTGCAATCTACTTCTTGAAGTTCTAGAAGTTCTTCGAGATCTTGCAGAAGAGCTACTAATCCTTACATTGCACATGGATTCGATAGCCGTTTGATCGTAATGCAGCACTGTGGATTTGTAGACGGATCTGTCATCGTTTACGGCAGAGCAAGAAGAGCAGAGCATTGAATATCATAACTCAAAAGGCAAAATGATGGGAGTCCTAACCTTGGATCCTTATGAACGATTGAGAACCGCGGAGCTAGGGATGGGGATCTATGTTCACTTGCCAAGATGATGATGCTTGCTTCCTGTATTTTTGCTTCCTTTTGCTCTTCCTGGTGCTTGCAGTCATTGCCTTCTGTGCTTCCTATTATAACTGGGATATAGAAGCTTATAAATAGCTATACGCCAGCTATTGGGGTGGGGAAAAAGTACATAGGGCTGGGCAAGTTGTAGGAGCTTGGATTCAAGTAGTACAAAGGCCGGTTTGTGCAGATAAGGCTTCAAGTGAGTAGGGGAAGTAGGAAGCATATAAAAAATTTCCAAAGTTGCCCCAAATACCCTTTTCCACCTTAAGCCTTGATTTTTAGCAAGGGGACCTTAATTTTGGTTAACCACATTAGTGTGAAACCTATGGCACATCAGAGGGTAAATTATTGAAGTCAATTCCTCGATCTCTATCAAGTTGACCTTCAATCTCACAGGCAATATTGTTGCAGTGACGGTGATGATACATTCTACATCCTATTGACTGAGTAATTTTCGACCCAGCAGATTGACAAATCTCGCCACCATTCCTAGCATTGGCTAGACTAAGGGGATGCTTTGCCATGTGAGCATGTAATGGCATGTAAACTCCCTCTCTCTATCATTGTCTCCATGTCTCTCTCCTCTTTTGTTAATCAGATGATTATTTGTCTTTGTCTTTGATCTCCTTTGGGAGTCTGAGTGAGGACTCGCAATTGAAGGTGGAGTGTGATACCTAGGTACTAGTAGCTTTTGCAAGTCACGGTCTGCTGAACGAGGCAAAGGAATGGATCGAATATGGGTTGGGTTATTCAATAAAAGTGCAGCTATTGGTATGGAGACAGTGCCATTGTCCAAGAGATAATAATATTGCATTTATATTTAAAGATGGTGTAATGTAACATAATATAGAAGCTTCACATGCTTAAGATTGCAAGTTTAGATGTAATGGTAAGGATGTCCCAAAACTTCATTGTCTAAGAATAATGCCTTGGTAAAGGTAGCAGCCTCATTTCTAGCTTGAACCACATGCTCTAAGCTATTCATAATCATATTCACATGCCATTATGATAGAACATGAAATTTGGATCCATCATAGAAGCATGTATTAGAATGCATCTAAATGCATAAAAATTCCACAGTTTAGGATTTCATTATCCTTAAGGAGGCACCTCAAAACAATAGCTCAATACCATGCATGATTAATTTGCAACCTTGAAATTTCAACACGAACATCACTTTTTTATTTTGATCAATGTGACTTAGTGTTGAATAATGCAACAATGATATAATGTAGCTCTCCTCTTGCATAACACCATAACACATGATCCATGGGAGTAATAACAATGCTTCATGGAAACATCCCTCATTAAAATGGCCCTAAATGTAGTCCTTACAAGAATTATGCAATCAATTCTTAGTAAGCCTACATTGAATTTTTTTGGATATATGGAAGAATATACGTGTTTTAAAATTAGAAAAATATAATTAGTCTACGTTATATAGCTTATATATTTTACAATTATTATGTACTATTATGGATAAAATTGTCTAAGGAAAAAGGCATTAATATGTGTGTGTGTTTGTATATGTGGCAATAGTATAATAAAATATGGTGTGCATAGGGCCCAGGGTTGAGGTGGCAGGGCAAGACCATGTGCCACCCTTCCATGTAAGAGGACCCATAAGGTGTGTTGTACATAATCCATGATAGTAATATTATAAAATGTAAGGTGGCATCGCTCCTCCATGTGCCACCCCTCTACCTAGGCTGCATTTAGTGAGATATGGCTCAAAGTCCATGGGAGAAGTAATATAAAATAGGTGGAGATGGATATTATATTGAGTTATTCCCTCCATATGGGATAGGCCCATGTGGGGGAGGTATAGAAGGTCCAAGAGAGCAAGTTAAATAATGGGGAAAGTAGGATGAGGTGGCAAGATTCCTTGTGCCAACCCTCCACTTGTCCTCCTAGAGGTTTGAACATATTATAAAATTGGGAAGAGACCAAGGGAGTATCATAGACTTGAGATATGGGGCTTGATTTATGTGGAAAATTGAGGCAAAGGGTTGTCGCACACAATTGAGAGTGCGTAACCGCCTAGCCCACATGGGAGACTTTTCCACACATACCATGCATGTGGGAGGATACATTAATTGGGAGAGACCCCCTCTTTTGGCTATAAAAGGAGGGGGCTATTCCTTGATGAGACACGCTCATTCTTGTAAAGCCACCTAGCTAGTACTTTGATATTTTCCTCTCATCCTTTCTTTCAAATAAATCATGGTCATCTTCCCTTGATGTCTCCATCTTTACATTCCTCCTCCCATCATGTACATGCTTCTCTTCCCCCTCTCCTTTTCCCCTTGTGTCATAGTCTCCCTCTTCATTCCCTCCCCTTCTAATTCCTTTTCCCCTCCCATGATAACGTTTTGCCCTCACGATCTCCTTTCCTCTATGGCCCTCGAACGTCGCCATGCTTAGCCTCTAGCCTCTGGTCTTGATTTCTTTTTTGGCTAATAGAAATGGTGTGGTTGCTGGGATCGAAATCTCCACGGCTAGTGGCGAATCTTCTACTCATACTGGTCGTATCTGCAAAACTGTACCATCTGTGCTCCTTCTAAGCTACTGTGCATGCATTCGATTCGCACGTCTATTGTGTTCGACCGCGTGACAGTTTTCTGGGCTGCTGTAACTTCTGGTCGCGGACAATTTTCTCGCTTCGTGTGTCTACTGCATTCACTTGCGCGATAGTTTTCTGGACTGCTGCGGCTTCTGGTCACGGACAGTTTTCTCGCTTCACGCGTCTACTGCGTTGACCCGCGCGACAGTTTTTGATATGTGCTTTGGTATTGCGTGGTATGCCATCATCATCTTGCCCAAGAGGAATCATGACACATGATTGCATCTTCTTCTCTTTCTCTCATTGATCAATGTCTAGGTTCATGCCAATTGATCTAGAACAGAGCTTATATCATGCTCATCCACCAAGCTAAATCATGTGCAAGGCAAGTACTTACTCTTGATTAATATAGATTACTGCCTCACATCCTCTCTATGAATTTTGATTTGGGTAGCATCCATTAATCACACAATCTATTAGTCCTTCATTCTACCTCCATTGACGATGAGTCAATGATTTGTCATATTGCCCGAGAGGAATCATGGTGCATGATTGTAACTTCTATTTTTCTCATTGGATACCAATCGTTCCGATTGATCTCAATAGAGCTTATATCTAGATCTCCACGATCTTGATCCTGTTCACAAAGATGGCCCATACAAGCACGTCTGCCAAGAAAGTCTACAAAATCAAAAAGCTTCCAAATCTAAATTATAGACTTTGGTCTATAAAAGTGGAGATGTCATTGGAATGTTGTTGATGGCACATGTAGGCAACCTAGGAGTTTGAATAAAAGATACATAGTTGTCAAAGGCTAAACTAGTATCAATTAGAGGTGTCAGCTCAGATTCATCTACATTTGCCCAAAAGCATAAAAAACCTACCAATGTGCAAAGGCCTTGCTAATAGTTCTAGCAAGGATGCTTCTTTATCAAAGAGAGATCAACGACGTAATGTAATCGCCCAAATGGTGGCCAAGCTCTATATCCATGGAGGTCACAAAAGTCTAAAGGGCAGTCAAACGGAAGGTGATGTGAAGATAAAAGATCCAAGATTCGAGGATGTGAAGATAAAAGAACTAGTCAACCAATCATCATGGATCCGAGAAAGAAGGCTTTGCAAAAAGCCCAACTCTATAGTTGTTGCTAATACTACAGCACCAAAGTATTCCAATTATGCCAGTATGAAAACCTAGCATCGCAAAGGTCTTTGTTGTTGTCGACAATGGTTTTGTAATCATCTAAACTTGATTCTTTATTGATCTGAGATGTCTCTCTTGTATGAGAACAAACGATCTCATCTAGCTCAACTTCTTTACATTAGTACATAGTTAGATTTGGTCTCATATTTCATGCTATGTAGTAGCCAACAAAGTTTTTTCCCTAAGTGGGTTTTCCCCCAAACGTTTCAAATTCCCCATGCTTGCCTCCCCCCACCCCTTTTACACCTTTTAAGATTATTTGCTTAAATAAACTTGATGACAAAACTTTTGGATGAAAAACTTCAAAGTTTAGCCTTTAAAGTGCCTCATCCTAACTTATACATCAATAAACCTTGCGCGCACATGCATTCACTAACATCATTTTAGTATCTCCTTTAACCATAGCATGAATAAACTTGCCCTAAACTTGTAATGGGATTGGATTTTAGAGTAAGATGGACACATGTGTAAGTAGTATCATTCTTGTTGCCTTGTTATGACATGTTCTTACATAATATCACCCTTGTTTTGTAAGTGAATTCCAAAATGGATAAAGTAATTCTACCATGTACTTCAGCTAGTTTTACTGAGGTATCCTCCTTGAAACCATGAAATATTTATTAATCATGATGATGTGCATGTGGGAGGTACTGTCATCAAAACTCTAGCATCCATCTTTTGTGTATAAATGGCATGCAAGAGGAAACATTGGCATTAATAGAGAGAGTCCAAGAAAGCCATATGGGCTGAGTTTAAATCTCATATGGGCTGAGATAGACTATATCATCCCAGCCCCACCTAGGAATCCCACTTTCTCAACGCTCATGGATGGTGCATGGTGAAAAACAAGGAAATATCCATTCCAAGGCATGAAAATGACATTAGATGGCCATAATACTTTGCACAGGCCTTGAAATCTTGTAGTTTAAGTCTTGTGCAACATATCATGCCCAACCACTATCATTTACATGGCTAGACACACACTAATGCATGTTTTACAATGCTCATGCATGATCTCAGGGGGGTCACTATGTTTAAACCCTCTATAT
The DNA here is from genome assembly GCF_047967505.1 of Dipteris shenzhenensis. Lineage (NCBI taxonomy): Eukaryota > Viridiplantae > Streptophyta > Polypodiopsida > Gleicheniales > Dipteridaceae > Dipteris > Dipteris shenzhenensis. Next base: position 11,682,832 of record NC_141623.1, read on the forward strand.
CACATGTGTTCAAGGCCTATATTTAAAGTCCCTTATCTGTAAAAATTTTCATTAATAAAATGTACCCCTTTTCTATACAAATCTGTAAATTTTTTCCAAAACTATTTTAAATAGTCCCTTATGTATATTTATTTCTGTAAATTTTAGAAATAAAAAAAATCCTTCTGTTGAACTCACGTGATAGGGTTACATATGATGAGTGACCCCCCCGAGTGCATGATGCATGGTGAAAAACTTGGAAATATCCATTCCAAGCCATGCAAATGAAATCAGATGGACATGATACTTTTCACACAATTTTGCAAAGTTTGAAAACCATTTTCATGGCTAGAAACATAGTGATGCATCTTATTCAATGCTCATGCATGATGCATGGTGAAAAACTAGGACATATCCATTCCAAGCCATGCAGATCACATCAAATGGCCATGGTAGTTTTCAAAGGCATTAAAATTACCTAATTTAAGGCTTGTAAATAGTATCATGTTAATGGAATACCATTTGCATGGCTAACGATGCAAGGTTTCCAATGCTCATGTATGATACGTGGTGAAAAACTAGGAAATATCCATTCCAAGCCATCCAAATGACATCATACGTCCAATATACTTTTATACTCCAATATTTTAAGGCTTATATGAAGTATCATGCACACCCATGCATGCTTTTCAACGCTCATGCATGATGCATGGTGAAAAACTAGGACATATCCATTCCAAGCCATGCAGATCACATCAAATGGCCGTGATAGTTTTCAAAGGCATTAAAATTACCTAATTTAAGGCTTGTAAAAAGTATCATGTCCATCGAATACCATTTGCATGGCTAACGATGCAAGGTTTCCAATGCTCATGTATGATGCATGGTGAAAAACTAGGAAATATCCATTCCAAGCCATCCAAATGACATCATACGTCAATTATACTTTTACACTCCAATACTTTAAGGCTTATATGAAGTATCATGCACACCCATGCATGCTTTTCAATGCTCATGCATGATGCATGGTGAAAAACTAGGAAATATCCATTCCAAGCCATGAAAATGATTCGGGATGGCCATGATACTTTCCACGGGCCTTGAATTCACCTTTTTTAGGGCTTGTGAAAAGTATCATGCCCATCAAATACCATTTTCATGGCTAGAATCATAACGATGCATGCTTTTCAATGCTCACGCATGATGCATGGTGGGAAATAGCTGGAAAATATCCATTCCAAGCCAAACATGACATCAAATGGCCATGATACTTTGCAAAGGAGTTGAACTCACCTATTTTAAGGATTTGGTAAAATTCATACCCATTTAATACCATTCTCATGGCTAGAATCACACCAGTGCATGTTTTCAATGCTCATGCATGATGCATCGTGAAAAACTATGAAAAATCCATTCCAAGCCAAGCAAATGATATCCAATGGTCATGAAACTTTGCATAGGCCTTAACATTCCCTACTTCAAGTCTTACCATTTTCATGGCTAGAAGCATACCGATGCATGTTTTTCAACGCCCATTCATGATGCATGGTGAAAAACTAGAAACTATCTATTCTAAGCAATGCAAATGACATCAAACAGCCATGATACTTTGGACAAGACTTCAAATCTCCTATTTTGAGGCTTCTAAAAATTATCATGCCCATATAATACCATTTTCATGGCTAGATACACACCGATGCATGTTGTTCACCATGCATCATGCATGAGCATTGAAATACATGCATCGGTGTGCTTCTAGCCATGAAAATGGTATTCAAACGAGATGATACTTTCTACTAGCCTTAAAATGGTGTATTTTAGGTCCTATTCAAAGTATCATGGCTATCGGATGTGGTTTGCATGGTTTGGATAAGATATTTCCTAGTTTTCCATCATGCATTATGAATGCCCATTCAAAAATATGCATTTGTTAGCTTCTAGCTATGAAAATGACATCCAAAGGTCATGACACTTTGCACAAGCCTTAAACTAGCAAGTTCAAGCCTTTGCAAAGTATCATGCCCATTGGATGTTATTTGCTTGTCTTGGCATGGATATTTCTCATGCGTGAGCATTGGAGAAAGCTAGGAAATATCCATTCCAAGCCATGTAATTGACATTAGATGGGCATAATCCTTTGCATAGGAATTGAAATTGCCTTGTTTAAGACTTGTGCAAAGTATCATTCCCAGAAAATACCGTTTTTATGGTTAGAAGCACACCGATGCATGTTTTTCAATGCTCATGCATGATGCATGGTGAAAAACTAGGAAATATTCATTCCAAGCCATAAAAATGACATGAGATGGTCATGATACTTTGCACAGGCCATGAAATCACCTATTTTAAGGCTTTTACAAAGTTTCATTTCCGTAAAATACCATTTGCATGGCTAGAAGCACATCAATGCATGTTTTTAACACTCATGCATGATGCATGGTGAAAAACTAGGAAATATCCATTCCAAGCCATGAAAATGACATCAAATGGCTATGATACTTTGCTCAGGCATTAAAATTACTGATTTTAAGGTGTGATCAAAGTATTTTGTCCATCAAATACCATTTTCAAGGCTACAAGCACACCAATGCATGTTTTTGAATACTGATGCATGATGCATGGTGAAAAACTAGGAAATATCCATTCCATGCCATGCAAATGACACCAAATGGCCATGATACTTTGTACAAGCCTTGAACTCACCTATTTTACTGCTTGCACAAAGTATGATGCTTATCAAATGTCATTTGCATGGCTAGAAGTTGACAGATGCATGTTTTTCAATGACCATGCATGATGCATGGTGTGAAACAAGGAAATATCCAATCCAATCCATGAAAATGACATCGAATGGCCATGATTCTTTGCATAGGATTTGAAATCACCTAGTTTGAGGCTTTTGAAAAATATCATGCACATATAGTACCATATGCATGGCTAGAAGTACAATGATGTATGTTTTAAAAATCCAATACAAGTCATCATTTATTAAACCTAGTAAGAAACTAGAAGTGAGAGAAGTACTAAAAGTAATAAACTTTCAAAAAGCAAACCCAAATGCCTCTTTTTTTACCACACCTCTCTTGTTTGAGATCTTGCCAACTTTTTGCCTCTTCCTCATGAACTTTCCACCATCTCCCTACCCTCCCCTACCATCCCTACACCACCCACACCACTGTTGGCCCACTCCCCTCCACTCCAAGCTTGACGAAGAAGATTTCTACTTTAGGAACTAAAGAAGTGGATGATATTTTTAGTGGTTTGTCTTAAAATTTCTTCTTCTAGGTAAGCTTCCAAACCATTTCTACATTAGAATAATCTTTGAAATCTGCATTGTGTGTTTACATGTTTCTTATGTCTTTGTGGTTGCACAAAAGGCAAATATGAGATTTTTCTACGGCCTAAGGGAGATGCTGCCAAAATTTCCCAATTACTTGCTTGCTGTTGTTTTGATTACTTTTGTTGCTTGACATTGTTGCTTTTTACTCATTGCTTGATTTGTAGCATAACTTTTAGCACTCATGCACAATGCATGGTAAGAAATTCGAAAATACACATGCCCAACCATGAAATTGATGCCTGATCCCCATTAAAATTTAAAAGCACAAGGGTTTTTATCTCATTGAAGGTGTGTAAAGTATCATGCCTATCAAACACACATAGATATGCTAGAAGCACTCATGCATGATGCATGTTTAAGAATTGTGAAAATACGCCTGCCCAACCATGCAAATGATATTCTATCAACTCAAAAATTTGCAAGGATAAGGGTATTATTGGTATTAAGACTTGTAAAAATTATCATATCCATCAAACCCACACACATATGCTAGAAGCACACCGATGCATATTTTTAACACTCATCCACATTGCATGGTAAGAATTGTGGAAATACACATTCCCAGCCATGAAAAAGATACCTGATCCACATAAAACTTTTGCAAGAACAATTCTATTACTTTCATTAAGGCCTATACAAAGTATCATACCCATCGGGAGTGTTGATGATGCAATCATTAAGGATGCTTGTATATTTAAAGAAAATCATGAGATTCAGACATTGATTCAAACCATAGGCTTGAATATTTCTTGGAAAACTCTTCATGTAATGTCTTTATAAATTTATATTTTATTTTGCTATGTAAAAATTGTATTTTTTATTTCTTAATCAACTATTGAATAATATTTGTTATCAAGTAAAATGCATGTATTATAAAAGGTAAAAGTTCTTCCATAGAATTTTAGATGACTTCTTCACACTGTGTACTATGAGTACTGATGCACTTAAGACTTTTGATTAATCTTTCACACTTAGATAATACAAAAATAGTGATAGTAATATCAATGTTGTGACTGGTACTACTGAATCTTTGATAACAATAAGATACTTTGCAGCAATTGAATGGTCAACCATTGTGTAATTTTAAGAGATAGTTGCCATTTTGTGCTACCATTTCTTCTTAGAAAATGGCCATTTAAAAAGTGCTTGCCATTTCTTTGAACGAAGTGGTAGTCAAAAAATGGCTGCCATTTCTTACCAAGAAATGATAATCAAGAATTTGCTGCCATTTCTTCATAAGAAATGGCAGTCAAGAATTTGTTGCCATTTCCTCATAAGAAATGGTACATTGATTTAAGTAATAGTTTTCATTTGGATTGATAAGTGGGAATGGGAGAGGGAGAGGGAGAGGGAGATGGAGATGGAGTGAGAACAAAGTGATGTGGGATTGGGAGAGGAGAGTGGGAAGGGAGAGATGTGGGGGTGGGAGTGGGAGAGGGGGAGGTGGGAGAGTGGGAGTGGGAGTGGGAGTGGGAGGTGGGAGGTAGGAGTGGGAGAAAGGGAGGATGGGAGTGTGGAAGTGGGAGTGGGATTGGGAGTGGGAGTGGGAGTGGGAGTGAGTGGGAGTGGGAGTGGGAGTGGGAGTGAGTGGGAGGGTAGGAGAGACCAATAGAAGAGGAGGTAGTTGGATGGAGGGGCCAATGGGAGAGTAGATAATGTGATGGAAGGGCCAATGGGAGAGGAGATAATGAGATGTAGGGACCAATGAGAGAGAAGCACTTAAACCCTAGCTTATCTCATATAAACCCTCCTTCTCTCATTCTTTCTCCCATTTCAACAACGAAGAGAAAGAGGAGAAGCAAGAGGAGGAGCAAAAGCAAAAACAAGGACAACCATACATTTCAATCTCGAGGATACCACCTCAAAAAATTATAGTGTACCACATGCATTCAAATGGAGGGGTATTTTAATTAAACTTTTCAAAAAACTTTAACAAGCTTACAATAACAAGAGGGGTTTTTTAATTCAGCTTTAGGAAAAAATCACTTAGTTCACAAGTAAAGAGGGGTGTTTTTATTGAGGGGAAAATTTTAGTTGTGGGATTTTTAAAATACCCCTTGAACGCACATGATACATAGGGTTTCTTAGTACTACACCCCCGCGACGTTTCAATCTTAACTTTCTTCCATGTATTTTTTCCAAATTTTCATCTTTGAAATTTTTATTCTAGAGAGATAATATATATATATATATATATATATAGAGAGAGAGAGAGAGAGAGGGAGAGAGCAACACGTGGTAGAGAGAGAGAGATAGAGATAGATAGATAGAGAGGGAGGGGGAGAGAGAGAGAGAGAGAGAGAGAGAGAGAGAGAGAGAAGGGGGGGAGGGGAGATGGAGAGGAGAGGAGAGCAAGCTACCACGTGGCACATGCAAGAGAGAGAGAGAGAGAGAGAGAAGGGGGGAGCAGCGATGGAGAGCAAGCTGTCATGCAGCGCACGCATGAGAGAGAGAGAGAGAGAGAGAGAAGGGGGGGAGGGGAGATGGAGAGGAGAGGAGAGCAAGCTGCCATGTGGCATGTGCACGAGAGAGAGAGAGAGAGAGAGAGAGAGAGAGAAGGGGGGGAGCGGAGATGGAGAGCAAGCTATCGCGCAGCGCGCGCACGAGAGAGAGAGAGAGAGAGAGAAGGGGAGGAGGGGAGATGGAGAGGAGAGGAGAGCAAGCTTCCGTGCATCGTGTGCAAGAGAGAGAGAGAGAGAGAGAGAGAGAGAGAGAGAGGGAGAGAGAGAGAGAGAGAGAGAGAGAGAGAGAGAGAGAGAGAGGGAGAGAGAGAGAGAGATGTACCATTGGGACTCATTATACCTTTGATTTATCAAGCTAATTGTAGTTTTCATGCAAAAGTAATATGTTATTTGTATCTAAATTTTTTATTATGCGTTAATATAGGATGGATCTTGAGGCTACAACATTTTGTCAATGGTATGACATTGAAGTATAATGGAAAAGTTTATGCCCCAAAGGACTTCACAAACTGGACTGTTATTGACACCACTAACAAAGCATGGTTCTTGGTACTAAGCAAAGGCAATTTCATTTTAGTGATGACAAAGAAAGAGTTGGAGAAAGATGACGAGGCATGGGATGTATCTTTCTCAAAGAGCAATTTGATTCAAGGGGGCAGTTTTCTTGGAATAAAAATTGAAAAAGACAACTATTAGAGGTGTCTCCAAAAGACTAAAAAACATCTACACTTATCCACTCCTGGCAATGGGAATAAGGGTCGGACTTAAATCTAACTAATGTTGAAAAAAGGAAAAGATGGTACAAAACATAAAAAGAGCCGAGAAAACTATTTGAAGAGTAGACATATTGCAAATAGTTTGTATTTCAGCAGATAGCAACAACAACCCTGATGCAGCAGATGATGATCAACTCATAACAACATCTAATAGTGTTTCAACTGGGTAACAGTAAGAAACAGACATAGTTCCAAAAATGATTTGGTGGATAAGGCCACTACTACTGGCTATTAGGGATAGCTATAACTATCCCTACACTTACAAAATTATCAACTTCTTACTATTATAAACCCCCTTTACTAGAGGTCTATTAACCCTTCATGGTTGAGATCCACGTGGGTGGAGAGGTCATCCTCAACACCTGGCACACCCGGTGGTAAAACTTTTTGCAAAAAAGTCGAGGACTAGAACCCTTCACTGGGAGTAATCCATCAGCTGAACTTTGATGGTATGGGTGGAGTTCAATGATTGCTCCCTTAGCAACAATTGGGTCCACCTCAGCTGCATCTTCTCTACCGGTTTCATTCAGTTCTGGTTCCTCCTGACATGTTGTCTGTTACTCTGCAAAATCTGCACCGGGGGCTAATAAGGCCTGGCTCGGGGTAGTTATGATTTCTGTATCCTCATATTTGGCATCCTTGAAAGTGGTATGCTTTGCACGCAATTGTGTTGACTGGCTCTACTGTGTTGCAGCCTGCTTCTCAGGCTCTCTGTTCTGTTCAATTCAAATAATTCTATGTCAACATCCTTTGGCATCTATCTCTATTTTGCACCTTGTGCGGTAGCTCAGAGCGTTTCCAATTCTTGTGCCATGATTTCATATGCATATGCATCACATACAAAGGCCTCATAAGGTCTTTGAGTAATTACAAACAAGCGATTTTTGAGATTGGACCATAGGTCCTGAGATATCTTTGCTAGCTGTGTCTTCATATCCATGAGATCGGAGGAGCTGAAGAAAACTCCATCAACTTCTTCTGCCATTTCCTTGAGTTGTTGATCAACTCCTTCCAAGGCATTCATCCGTTCCTTCAATATAATATTCTCAATGTTCAAGTCTATATGGGTTGCACCCATTCAATCCAATTGCAAAAAAAATTCTACCTTCATTTCTTCCAACCAAGTTGTCACAGTTGGCAGGCATTCTTTTTGCATTCTAACTTGGGCAGTGAGTTTGGAGACTTGATTCTCTTGCATAGCTTTGTACTGGGCATATTCCCTCTTGATCTCCTCTAGTTCCAACTGAGTGGCATGGAACTTTTTTTGCATGTCGGCCTACTTAAGCATATATTCATGTCCGGCCTTCTTATCCTCTATCGATTCTCGCATTTACTGCTTTAGCCTGCAGCTGTATTTTTCTCTACTGATCAACATAGTCTTGCAAGACTTGGGGTGCATGTTCTAGCTCCATGCTGGAATGTATTCCTCCTATAGTTGGACTAATCATATTTTGTTTTGGGGATGCTTGTAAGTTCGTCATGTTGTGGATAGGGGAGAATGCTTCAAAGGGGCTTCTGGAAGGTGTTGCAAGCAGTATGCTGGCAATGTTATCCTCTAGTTTGCTCTAGGTCTTTGGCATGTGAAGCATAGATTTTGGCCGAGGATTTAATTTGATCTTCTTGGAAGATTTAGGCTCTATAGGTGTGACTAGCAACTCTTCTCCTGCTAGGGGTGTATCCCACAATCATTCTGCCAAGGATTGTGGCCATACACGGGCCATCATAGCTTCCTCTTTGGAGTATTGTGCATCTTCCAATGCTTGTAGCATGTCTTTCTTTGACTTTTCCTCCTCATGCTAGTTGTCATGCATTGTTTTAGTGTGCCCTTCTTTGTAGTGATGGACTACCTCTGGGGTCTTTGTACCCATCTGACTAGCAAATGCAAATAACACAGCAATAAAAGGCCCTATCTTGGAATAAGCATGGGAAGTGCTCAAATCCTTTCCGGTGATCTCACTCATCAAGCGTGAGTGTAGCAGATGTGCCCATGATATCTTTGTTCCCTTCTCGGCTGCACTTAGCTTAGCATATGCATCTTTACTCATAGTATTAGTTTTGATGAGCAACTGCATCCTTTCGAGATACCAAACAAACTATTGGCGTCTTCTCAAATCCTAAACATTATTTATGAAAAAGTAATTCTTTTGTGTCTCTGGTGGTCCAAATTCCTTTTGCACATTGAAATCGACATCTTTTTTGTACATAACCTCCTCGTTGATGATAGGAAGCTGAAAGACCTCTGCTATAATATCAAGGGAAATCATGATATTCTCAGCAAGCATACCTCTGCTACATTGGAAACTCTCATATTGTGTCAGTGCATGCAGGGAAGCCTTCCATGATGCCTAGGGTAAGCTAGCGTACTGCAACAATAAGCCGATCTTCTTTAGCCCTTCTAATGCTTGGAGAGGTCCAATCATATCTTGAAATTTGCAAAGCTGGCTGTGAGCATCTAGCCGTGAGCATCTGCTTCTTTCACGGAGGAAGGGGTGGTTCTTCATCTGATTCCATCTCCTTCAGATCTGGGATGTGTATAGGATTCTCCACGGTCGGGGCTTTGGTGTGGGCTTTTTCGAGCAGGGGTGAGAGATTTCTTAGGAGCCATGGCTACATCAAGGAGTGTTGTAGCACTTAAGAGTTTGAGGTTTGGCTCTGGCTAATCTGCTGGGCTGGAAAATGTGAGCCAATGGCCTATTTTGGGTGCCATAAGTAGAGGAGGCTCATGGGAGATGCTTGTGTCGATCTGTTGTTGCAATGGGCGGTCCATCAGTGCCGCATGCAATGAACTAGGAGTGCTTTTCAATGATTGTGAGGGACTAATGATCATCTTTCATTTGGCACTGCGGGAGTTATTCTTGATGATGAAGTTTTTCGGGGAGGGGTCGGTGAGGATGGCTATTGTGGGAGTGAGAGCCTCATCCAAGGGGACGGGCTTATCGACAAGGGTCGGGTTCATATTTTGTATGTCCTTGGGCTATCCTATTGGTATGGAGAATCTGTCGCACATGGCACATATTGCATTTTTTTTGGTGGAGGGTCGGGGTGCTATCGGAGACTCGTCTATACATCGAAGCTGTGTCGGATGGCAAAGTAGTAGTCAGATCAGAGGCGCAGTATTTCCTTTTGCATGAAGTGCACCGAAAGTGGATGTCAAAGTCGGATTGAAATTGGATTGTGGTGGCAGATCAAACTCAAAAAGACTTTTCAGATGTGAGTCCAGAGTTGGGACGGACTCGAGGATTTATGTCGCACATATCGGGCAGATCAGAATCAGAGTCGTTCATCCATTCATGCATGCTCGTCAGATTGGGGTCAGAGCAGACACACTGGTTGGACTCGGATTGTACTCGGAGTGCCTAGTCATTGGCATTGTATCCATTGGATTGGATCTCGGGGGTGCACCACTAAGAAACCTTATGTATCACATGCATTCAAAGGGTATTAAAAAAACCCCTCAACTAAAATATCTCCCACAATAAAAACACCCCTCTTTACTTATGGACTAAGTGGATTTTTTTCAAAAATTGAATTAAAAAACCCCTCTTGTTATTGTAATTTTGTTAAATTTTTACAAAAAGTTGGATTAAAATACCCCTCCTTTTGAATGCACATGGTACACTAAATTGTTTGAAGGTGAACCCCCCGAGGATTGGAGTCGGACCCTGCGTGGTTGGATTGGTGTCGAATGGACGTTGGGGCCAGGATTTCCATTGTGAGTGCATTGGTTAACTTTCGTGTACCTCCACCATTTATGTGATTGGACCTGTATGGTTTAGAGCATACCTGAATGTTGCTGGAGATGAAACAACTTGTTTCCTTTGTGTATGTCGTAGACTGGTGTCAGACATTTGCCAGAGTCTGTTGGACACAAACCCATCAATCTGAATAGCTGAAACATATACATCATCTTGATTGAGGTCAGTGTAGAGCTACAGAGAGATTGTATTTATCTTTGCTTGAGTGGGGTCAGGTTCAACATAAGGTTTTATCCTAAAACCATTCACTGGTTTGTCAAATGCATGGCCACCACGAAGGTTAGCTAATTGGAAGGTTCCTTGATCAAAAACTTCAAGTACCTTGAAGGGGCCATCATATCTCAGCTTAAACTTTCTTGGCATTTTTCCCAACTTGGTGTTGAACATTAACACTAAATCAACTTTCTTGAACAATTTGAACTTTATGTTTCTATTAATTCAGGCTACTCTCCTTTTCTGAATAATATCAGCAGTATGTGAACTTGTGAGCCTATCCTCATCCAATTGTAGAAGTTGTTCTAATCTTGCATTGATAGAATCGTCTAGGGATAATCTATTATCTATTGCCACTCTTAGGCTACCTGCAAGAAATTCCATAGGTACTACTACCTCATGGTTATACACCAACCTGAAAGGTGTTAATCTAGTTGCAACCTTGTGTGCTATTCTAAGTGCCCATAGCACTAAATCCAAGTGCTGATCCCAATCCTCTGAAAGCTACTGTTCTTCTGTATACTTTTATCATCTTTTGTTAGAGCTCTCAACCTGCCCATTGGATTGTGGGTAATAGGCTATAGACTTTTTATGCAACATCATGTGCATTTTAGTCATCTTCCTCGTTGTTTTGTTGAGGAAATGGGTCCCTCTGTCCAACACTATTTCAATAGAAACACCAAATCTGGTGACAATGTTGTAATAAAGGAAATGTGCCATAGTCCTAGCCTTGCATGTTTTGAGTGCTAGAGCTTCAACCCATTTTGTACAATAGTTAGTGGCACCCTAAATATATTGTTACCTGAAAACTTTGCTGGAGGTTTGATGGGTCCAATAAAATCTAGTCCCCATTTTTGAAAAGGTCCCAATGGGAGAATTGGTTGATGGGGCATCCTATCACTGTCAAGTGGTCTATCATCTCTCTGACATGGCAAACATGCTTTGGCCTAATTATGAGCATCTTTTAAAATTGTAGGCCACCATGAACTAGCTTGCAAAATCTTTTTTAGCTATAATATCTCCAGAGAAGTGTCCTCCTGCTGGTCCTCCATGGGCTTCAGCTAGGACAACCTTCTACTCATGATCTTGCACACATCTTCTGATTACCTAGTTGATTCCTCTTCTATACAAAACACCAGCAATTACTAGGAAAGTTATGCTTTGTAAAACAAGTTTCTTTCTTTGATCCCTAGTTAATATTTTAGGGATCATACCATCAGCAAGAAAGAGCAACATTTTATCATACCACTTTGGTGGTTCTTCAATTCTTACCATGAAAATGCCTGCATCAAGAAGTTCATCTGGTATACCTATTGGAGCTTCCCCTGATAGCAACCTACTCAAGTAATCAGCAATGGCATGTTGCTTTCCAGGCCTATGCACAATGCTATAGTCAAACTCTAACAACAAGAGCATCCATCTAGCCAATCTTCTTATTAATTACAGTTTATTCACTAAGTAAATGAGAGCTGGATGATCTACATGAAAATTCATTTTGTTGCCCAATAAATAATGCCAAAATTTGTGCAATGCATAGATCATTCCAAGTGCTTTTATTTTTGTGATTGCATAGTTCTTTTCATGCTTTATTAAGATTATGCTGGCATAGTAAACTGGTGTGAACCACTTAGGTGCTTTTTGCTCTGCATAAGCACTGCACCTACTGCTGCATCAGAAGAATTAACAAAAACCTTAAATGGAAGAGTCCAGTCAGGGGGTTGTAGTATAGGTGCTATCATCAACCTTTTCTTCAAGATATTAAAAGCATATTGTTGTGCATCACCCCAGATGTATGGCTCAGTTTCCCATGTGAGTTTTTGAGAGGATAGCAGCAAGGTATCTAAGAAATCTATAGTGCCATTTAATTTGGCCTATAATTCTTTGAAGCTACTTAATGTTTTTGGGTGGTTTGGCATGTTGTATGGCTGACACTTTGTTGGTATCTATTTCCATTCCATCCCGTGAGATAATGTGCCCTAGGAGAATTCCTCTACTCATAGCAAATGCACATTTGGCTAGGTTTAAGCTTAATTTAGACCAACCATTATACACTTGGTAAAACATAAACTCAACTTTTGTAGATGTTCCACTCTTTTCCCAAATATTGAAAAATCATCAAGGAAGACTTTCATAAAAGATGTAATATACTCATTAAATACCTCTTGGATGTACTTTTGAAAGGTTGGCGGAGCATTCTTAAGACCAAAGGTCATGACATTAGAAGCAAATACTCCCCATTCAATGACAAATGATGTTTGTCTTTATCCTCAGGTGCCATTCTTATCTAGTTGTAGCCACTGAAACCATCAAGATAACTATAGATTTCATGACCTACTATAGCATCTAGGAAGGAATCACAAAATGGTAGAGGAAAAGGGTCAGCAACATTGAGCTTTTTGTATTCCACACATATTCTGAAATTTCCATTCTTTTTGGGCACAATGATAATAGGTGAAAGCCATGTAACATGGGTGAGAGGATATATGAAACCAACTCTCAACAACTTATCAATTTACTCTTTGACTTGTTTTGCATAGTTGGGATTCATTCTGTGTCTTCCTTGCACCACTGGGATAGCATGTTGCTTTAAGTTGATCCTGTGTTAACAAAACTTAGGGTCTACTTCCTTCATATCAATATAATTCCAAGCAAAGACATCTTTATATTCTGTCTCAAAATAAGTCCTATAATGCCACTCTGAAAGGTAAAGGAAGACCTATACTTACCAAAACTTTGTCAGGGTCTCCAAGGTTCATCTCTTCCAAGTCATCCTGTCGGACTCTGGCACTATTTTGCATATGCTCCTAAAATTGAGTTTCAACTTCTAGGATGGCCTATGCAGCTGATTTCTAATTGTCTTCTTGTAGGGTGTCATCTAGGTGGGCGTGATTGTCACTTGTCATATTGTTGTTGATAGAATCTACCTCCGATCGTGTTCTATTTTATAGGGGTCATCGGTTGTAGGTGGGCTATTGTGTTTGTTGATTCGAGCATGTATATTGATCAATGATTTTGATTACATCAATTTCAAACATGGGAAAAATGGTAGGATTCCTCCTAAGAAAAATCTCCTCCTCATCTTCCTTAAATTCAGCTATCATGTTGATGCCCTCTCCTTGTAGTGGCTGAACTTATTTTGGGAAGCTTCTCTTTGAAGAGAGATTGATTTTAAACTTCTTTTTGCCTTTCTTAATCGTTATCCTCTCTAATCCCCAGTCTTGTTTTACTTTGGCAGCTCTCAGCCATGGCCTACCCTAATAACATGGAATAAGCACAATTTCTTTCCTCCATTCTGAGTACTACAAATGTGACTGTAAAGGATAGTCCCATAATGGTAATTTCCTATCCTCTTAGTATTCCAAGAGGTTGTATTCTTCTTTGGTCAGCTATTCTAACCTGAAATGGTGCTGGTGCAAGTTCATTGCAACAAAATTTCTTAAATAGATCCTCAGAGAGTATGTTCACTCCTTATCCTACATCTACCAGTACTTATGGTATCCTTTGCCTTTTATAATGCACATCTATGAGTGGGACTTCATAATCCAAATCTTCAATGCTAGATGTGTAAATGTCAAGTGTTTCCTCTTCATCTTCACTTTATGGATGATTTTTTGTTTGAGGAATGTATTTAAAATGCAAATCCTGACATAATTGGTCCTTGAATGCTAGAACAAGATTCAGAAGTTGATTCAATGTAATCTAAACTTTGGAATCCACAAGCTCTTTAAAGAAGAGGGTGGGGTCTTCATGTTAATATTTGGCCTTTTCTTGCATTGAACTTTTGTTCTTCAATGTGGTGTCTGCAATTGAAATGGCTTGCTCCTCTTTGATATCCGTTAGCTTGACCTTGTCACCTCTATTTTTCTACTCTGCTGAGTTCGAGATGGTTCCATACAGCAAATCATCTTTTTCTTTGGGAATATATCTCGGGTTGGAAGAAGCTTATCTTGTTGTGTGTGTATCTGGAACCCTATTAAGTTGTTGGATGTTGCTTTGCTCAAGATTATTATGTGTATGTTGATATCATATGTTTTCCATCGGACTTGGTGGTGCATCATTGAATCTTTGTTATCCTTGCCTGCCTACTGCAATCTGATTAGCTGCCATGAGTGGGGCTTGATTGTTTGGATTTTGCACATGAGGAGGGACTCTCCCCCTATAATTTGGATTATACCAGCATCTCTCTTTCTCATGATTGTCCAAAAACACAAGCAACTTTAGGTGGGGGTGGGGGTGTTTTTAAAGTTTGCAATTGCTCCTTTATCATTTTCTCTAACTTAGAGTGCTTGTCTGGTTTCTTCTTGCCTTTTGATTTCTCTTTGTTCTTGCTCTGTCTTTTCTTTTTCTTTGAGGTCTCTTCCTCTTCACTTTCATCATTTAATGTATCTTCTTCTGTATCATCAGTTTCCTCGTCCTCTGCATCAGTGTCTATCTCTGTTTCAAAATCTATGTCAAAGTTAGACTACCTTTTCTTCTTTTGCTTTTTAGACCTTGACTTCATGCCTTGTCTTTGTGCCACATCAACCATGATGTTAAAATCATTTACTCCTCCAAGATGATCTCCGCCAGCTACTGCTGTCCGTAATTATTTGTTTAGTCCCTTACAAAAATAATCTCCCAACTGTTCATCGGTGGGTTGTTGATTGTTTATCAACCTTCTATTCAGATTTCTAAACATTTGTGCATAGTCTTCAACTAGAGATGTTTTTGCTTCGTATTCCGAAGCTTCTTGAGTATGTCTCTTGGAGTCTTTACTTCACAAAAAAAGGCTTAAAAATGCAGTTTTCAATTCATCATAAGAGGAAAAATGAACTAAACCATATTGCATAAGCCAAATCATTGCCTTATCATTAAAAGTTGGTGCAAACTGCTATTTTTTGGTGAGGTCTGGGAGTTATCCGAATCCGCTTGCGGCCCACCTTGTTTCAAATTGTCCAACATGACTGTCTGGATCTTCTCCTTTCTTGCGGATGAATTTGGTTGACTTTATCAAAGGATTCTGCATTCTTAGCTAGCATTGTTGTCTTTGAGTTGGAGCTTGTATTTTCTTTTTTGGAGGTGGAGGTAATGGATTGAAGTCAAGTTTCCTTTGTCAGAACAAATAGGCATGCTGCAAAATATGTTGCAATACTCATTTTGAGTAATTCTTCAGTAGGTGATTGCACCATCAATTTGCTAAGTTCGATGTGAACCTCATCTATTTCTATGCCATGCACATAATTATCATAAGAACTTGTTCCACTCGGTGTGTAATCTGGAAAATGTCATCTTGATCATCTGTTTGTGTGCTCGCTTCCACTTTAGCATGGTTTCTTGTAAAATAGGTGTAGCCAATTTGGCAAGGTGACGTTTTCTCCTAAAAGTTATCCAACATGGACCAAGGTACTCGCCATGTAGGAGAGAGAGAGAGAGAGAGAGAATTGTAGTCACTGGCTACTATTGAGTTGCCTGTAGTGCAGTTTGATAAGGAATCTTCTTGCACTTTGCTAGAGCTTGTCGCCTTGAATATTTGATTATGTTGTTGCATAGTCGGACAACTGTCCACCTCTGGTAATCTAATGATTATGTGTTGACTTGTCTTATCAAGTTGTTGCACACTTGTATGGTTGGAATGGAGTTGGAGTACAATCTGCTTCTTACTTATTTCTCAATTCGAGACACAGCTTCATAGACACCTCACTCGTTGCAATGTGTTCACTTGTCCCGAGTGTTGTGGTGGCTATCTAGCTAGTTTTTATCATGAGGAAGTCATTTACAAAAGTCGAGAAGGATTTCCAAAAGTGGTCTAGCTTCAAGCGATTTTTGAATGACTTCGCTCGTCAAATCTTCAAATCTATCATCAGTGTACAGATTCACACATCTGATACCAATTTAGTACCAATGGCATTTGGCAATTCAGCATATCAGTTCATTAGGAAAAAATAGAGCTTATTTTGGGGCCTTTTAGCCCAGAAGGAAAATACCCCTCCACCAATTAGAGAAGGGCCAACATAATGTTGGAAAAATCAGAAAAAGGAAAAAGAAATGTTGTCGAGTTTTCATTCAATGAGGATACTTGAGCTACTTTATTGTATCTAACATACAGTGCAACTTTTGGTATTTTTGACATCATTGGTGCATTCGGAGTGAGGCATATTCCCCAAAAAGACTTTTGAAACATCGAAAATGGGCCCCCGAAGGCCCAGAAAAGGCAAAAAAGAACCAAAAAACCACTTATAAAAATGAAGGCTTTTTAACAACATGTCAAATCACTTTCATCATTGCCAAGTCACTTTCATTTGTACAGATGGATTTTTGGGCCTTTTTTGGGCCTCCAAGGGCCCATTTTTGGCGTTTCAAAAGTCTTTCAAGGGGTTTTGGCCTACTCTAGACATACTAGTGATGTCAAAAATGCATTGTACATCAATGGAATTATGTAATATTTTATTATTTTAGAGGAAATAAAATGAAGAAGTCATGAATTTCTCTCAGAGCCCTAAAATATGACAAAACATGTGTGCCTCAGGATCTATGGAGCACTCTAAGGTGGATGGAACCTATGTGGAAACATGATGAAGAGAGTGCTCATGACATGTACCTCAAGTCAATTAGGTTCCAAGATAGATTAGCTTGGACTCATAAAGAGAATCTTGAGATAGTGCAAAGTGCTTGATTGATATTACTTCAAATGAACCTCCCTTTTATAGGTGAGGGTACTTACATCCATTTGCTTGCTCACATGTGGGATATCTCCTCCATGCCATGTGGCAGCTTTCCTTTTACTCATATCTTTGCTCTACATGTGTTCATGGCACCACAACTCTCAACACCTCCCCTTGGTGCCATAACCCTTTGGCTACTGCAAGGTGGTCAGATGTGAGTTACAAATCCATCACCTCCCCTTAGTGCATGCATTGCTACTTAAGGTGGTCAAGTGTGGTTTTTACATGTCAATACCTCCCCTGGGTGCTTTCATAGCTACTCTCAGGTGGTCAGGTTTGATTAACAAAACATATAGGCAAGGTTGGCAAGGTTTTTGCTTTTCAATACATTCCATTGATGTCACCTTTTGGGCTCATGGCTTGATGATGATATATGTCTTCTTCGCTTGATGTAGCTTCATGCATGATGCTTTGTTCTTCCATGTGCCTTGATGCTTTGTGTGTGGATGCCATGCTTCCTGCTATGGTCATCTCATGCACTTGTGCTTTTGGCATGCTTATGACAATGATGTGTGCATTCATGCTTTGATTTATCATTTGTTGCAAAGGTCTTACCAATTGATTTTTTTCAATATTGGCAGTGTCTAATTGCATACAATGATTCTGATCTAACAGGCGCGTGGAGCTCAAAAAGACAATCACTTTTCCTTTTTGGAGCATGTCCAAATTCTTCCTGGATTGCAAGTTATGGCTTGTTGAAGCTTTTGTGAAGAAGAGGGGCCTTTGATGATGTGGCACAGGGATTCACATGCTGAATTCCATACTGTGCTTAACAAGAGGCTGTGTGCTTAAAAGGCACTGCTGACTGTATGCTTAACTAACCCTCACTCTAACTTAACCATGGCATATTGGGTTGACCTGACTGGGGTTAGTTTGACCAACCTTATCTGCCACATGGCCAGAAGATGACCTAGCCTCTGAACCATGGGTTAACCTCACCTAACCTTGGTTAGATGCTATCTGCTACGTGTCTCTTTTGTGAACCTTAGAGAAGCTTTGAGGCTGCAGAGAATTTGCGGTGACGATGGCGATGCGGTGGCGACAACGGAGCTTCTGTCGACCGTGATGGCGACGACGACGACGATGCGGCCTGCTGATTGGAGAAGAGACGAGCTACGATGTGGAGATCTACTGCGTAGCTCGTTTTTTAATTTCCCGCAGCTGTATAGCTAGGCAAGGCTTGCTGGGTCGACGGTCATGGAGCTGTAGATGTGCTGTTGCATAGACGTAAGCGCTTCGTGAGCTCGTGGCTGGCCTAGGAGCTTTGGCGAGTCTTGTGATCCATTAGGAGGTCGCTTGTTGCTACTGTGAGAGCCTGGTTGCTGTTGTAGGAGTTTGAAGGAGGCTGTGGCTCTTGGAGCACGGTCGTTGTCATCAATAGTTGCTGCAGAAGGTGTCGCAGGTCATTGAGGAAGCTTTGGAGCCTTGCAAATGGAGCTTCTCGGCTGGTTGTAGAGATGCTACGCTGAAGACTTGCGAGTGGTCACTGGTAGAGTAGATGCATTGCTATGTCGTAGGCCGTATGGAGTAGGCTATCGAGTGGTCTGTCGAGCCTGAGTGCTAGTGAAGAGCCGCCACTATGAGGAGCCGCGTCTCTGGCAGTTCTGCATGCGCCTTGGATGAGCTTGGCCATTGTGGCTAAGAGCCAAGCAGCTTGTGAGGTGTAGAAGGCATCGTTGCTTGAGGGCATTGAGCCCGTAGATGTCTTGAGCGTAGTCTACAATCCAGTGGCTGCTTGAGGCTGCTTGAGCTTGAGAGTCGTAGGACATTGCTTCATAAAAATAAGATAGGATAGGCTTGTCTCTCTTTCTCTCTCCCCTTAAGGATAAAATGGACTCTAACATCTCTTTCTCACAAGAATGGAATGATGAGAACTCTCATGGATTGATGGACGGAAAATTTCACAAGAAGAATGAATCTAGATCTCTCTTACAACTCAAGAAACACTCTAAAGAACTCTCTAGATCTAAAACTAATCTTACATTTTGAAACTAATCTAGGAATGGGAGCAATCCTAGTGAACTACTAATGAGCTAAACTGGGAGAGCTAAGCCTATGCTCTGATACCATGACAAAACATGTGTGCCTCAGGATCTATGGAGCACTCTAAGGTGGATGGAACCTATGTGGAAACATGATGAAGAGAGTGCTCATGACATGTACCTCAAGTCAATTAGGTTCCAAGATAGATTAGCTTGGACTCATAAAGAGAATCTTGAGATAGTGCAAAGTGCTTGATTGATATTACTTCAAATGAACCTCCCTTTTATAGGTGAGGGTACTTACATCCATTTGCTTGCTCACATGTGGGATATCTCCTCCATGCCATGTGGTAGCTTTCCTTTTACTCATACCTTTGCTCTACATGTGCTCATGGCACCACAACTCTCAACAAAATAAGCTCCCTTTCTTCCTAATGGACACTTGGCAATGATCTTTCTCAGATTCAAGATTGATGCATTCTTCTTGCATGCATATATGTCACCCATGTACAATCATATTTATTGACTATTTTTTGGGATTGGTTCCTACATGCATATCCACCCGCTTGTACATCCTCTTGGCTACTCTTGACACTCAGTTGTCATCACTTTATTTATCCTTGGCACATTGTAGTTCTTCCACCATGACTTGGTTTTGATAGCTTGAGCATAAGCCCCACAGTGGTAGCTCTCACATATTGTCCTCATGGGTCCCACATCCGGAGTCATGATTGGTATATCATCAATTGTGTGATGTGGATAACTCCATGCTAGAGGCAGTCTAGTGCTCTATGCTAGAGGCTTACCCATGTACGGATGAGAGTGTCTACCTAGATGTGGGACCCATGAGTGGAAAGAGAACCTACTTGGATCATTCATTACCATAGGGTATGTACCAATTTATGATGTTGACTTGATCATTGGTCTTGAGAGATCAGACATGGATGTTCCACATGCTAGCATGGATTAGCCCACACTTTTTTGTCATACGCATTTCTCGGTAAGCTGTTAGCATGAGGCACACTTGACAATAAGCCCTCACAACATGAGGCAAATTTGATAGTAAGCCATCAGCATGAGGCACTCCCATTGACACCAGGACACTGTGATTCTAGTGATGTACAGCTATCACATTCATGCATGGATCTGACTCCATTTGCTATCACACTAGAGGATGCATATACACAGTAGGAGTTCAATTATGATCATGTAGTTATTCACTAGGTAAATCCTCAGTATGAGGCACTCACATATTCTACCGCATGCAAAGATACAGCGCATTCAACTTCTTAGGTGATTCCATTCTAGCATCTTCCACCGATGCTTTCACCTATGACATGGAGCACATGATATCCTTGGACATACTTTCCATCAGCAATGCATATTAGTAGAGCAGTCTTCAAGACATTCCAGCATCGGCTTAGTCATGCCACATTGCACTGCCCTTGGTTTGATCAGCAGATCATTCCTCAGCATGATGACATTTATGCATCACTGCCCTAGTGCAACTGACATCATCAGGTTCTCAGCCATAGTGGAGCATGGGAAACCTTAGTGTTTCAACATGCACTTATGGATGTCGTATATAGCCCATACTTAATGCAAATTAGTGGTTGGATCCAAGACTTTAGATCATTCCCTACATCAACATTCACCACCTCATATGCCTCAAGGACATCTTATGTGCATTCTTAGTTTTATTTCAAGCTTCTAGGCCTTCTTACTATGACGACTCTATGATATATGCTACATCCCATGCCAACCGATTCTTAGTCATGCACATATCAAATGACCTTTAGCTCATTATAGTTGAGCATACAAGTTGGATAGGTTCTTATACCTTGAAACTTGTACGAGCCTCTTCTTCTACAGAGTAGTGTATCACACTTGCACCTGCGGCCTCAAATTTTCAGCCCCTACATTGAGTATGTGGTCTTCTTTGACCCCACATCATTCCAGATAGATTATTGCTCTACTGTAGCATACCTCCACCATTGCTGCCAATTCTTTTAGGTTGGTGACATTCTCGTATGTCACAACCTACGGGATCACAACTTTGTGTCTACATCAACTAGCTTCACATCTAGATGCCTCTTCTACATAGCAGTTGCATAGTCCATGGTGACACGCCATGTTTAACTTTGACATGTTCGACATGTAGCCATACACAGTTATTCACATAGTCATCTTTTGATTGACCAATCTTTGATTCAGGTGGACTTTACAACATTTTTCCTTCCTCTTCCCTTCGGCCTATCTTTTGGGTTTTATTTCCAAAGGCAAATGATGACCCACAACTTAAGAGGAGGAAATGCACATCATGTATAGGATTGTGAGTTGTACTCATTGTATAGGCTTCTGCTACATAGTTGTACTCATGTACATGATCGTAAGTTGTACTCATGTATAGGATCATAAGTTGTATTCATTGTACATGCTTCCGCTACCTAGTCACTGTGCTCAAACATGCACTTACTATTCTGATTCTTTCCATTTTTCTTTTTCAATTTTGGATGCTATCATATGCACCAAATGAAATCCAAAAATATCTTGTACATGCACCCACCTAGATTCAAGAGCGGGTGTTAAGGATGGTGTAAATTGCACCATCTAGATAGGGCATTAGGGGCAAATCCTAACCCTACCCCTAAGGGGTTCACATGTATATATTCATGTTTATGTTCAATACAACATAGTGTACATTAGCTATATCATGTGCACTCCTCTCTCTCTCTCTCTCTCTCTCTCCCCCCCACTTTATCATAAGGGAGAGGGGAAACCCACTATTCCCCTCCCTTCGACCGTGGCTCCTTCCTTATTCCTCTCGTGCCCTCCCTCTGGCCATGGCTCCCGCTCCTTCCATTAAACTACCTTTGATTCCCTCTCTCCCTCTTCCTCTTGCACCATTCCACACCCTCTTTTCCTCTCTTCCACTTCCTCCCACATCGCACCATGCCATGCCGTGCCTTTTTGCACCGTGTCCTCCCATGCTGCATTGCCCCATGCCCTCTATGAATCTCTCTCGACCACATTCATGCCATGTCCTTCTACCCCGTTCCCTCCTGTACCATGCCATGCTACCTCATTCCCTCTTCCCCTCTCTCCTGTGCCCTCTCTCTCTCTCTCTCTCTCTCTCTCTCTCTCTCTCTCTCTCTCTCTCTCCCTATCTCCCATTCCCTCCCTCCCTCCCTCCTATGCCACTCCTCCCCCTCTTCCCTTGCTCTCCCGCTATAGCCACCCATCCCCTCCATCCTCCTCCTCCATTCTATAGTACCTCTCTCTCCTCTCCTCTCTCTCAATTTTTGTCTTAATTTTTTCCAAAAAGTAAACATGAACTTACATCTTCATACATGGCTGAAAGTTGGTAGATAGAAAGTTGTCTCTCTCTCCCTGGTCTTCCTTGCTCTCCTTGCTCCAATTGATTGAGGGAAGAATGAATGAAGGGAAGGACACCTTTTATCAATTTTATAGGGCCAATTAGGATTTTCCCTCCTCCTCTTCCTTGTGCTTTTCTATTTCTTTCCTTTCTCTCTTCTCTTTCCATCTCAAATATACTCCACAAAAAACCTAATAAGAACAATTGTCCATAAATATGTTCCATACAATTTATAAATATGCTCCACAAATAGCCTACTAAGCGTAATTTTTCATGGCATTTTCCTATCCATTGATCTCATAGATTATAAGAATTGTACCGACTGATTGGTTTAAATCACCACACCATTAAATATGAGTGAATCACGTCTTTTTGAAGCCATTGGATCTAGAGAAGATCCAACAATTTGCAAATGCATGTTGTGACATGAAGTTGGGGGTAATAAACTTCACGCACCTCTTCACTTCCTATTGCTTTCGAATTGACTGACAAAGATATTTATCATTGAGAATGGGACATTAGAAAGAAGCTTTTATGCCAAGATACCACACCATACTTTCCTCCCTCAGATGAGAATGAAGATGGTAACATCCCAGGTGATGTTGTAATCAAGCATAGGGAGAAGGAAAGGATCAGCAGAGGCCATAATCTCAATGAGCCGGTCTACGCCAAAGAGAAGAGTGATAGATTGTTAAAAGAAGATCTTGCGGCTCAACATGACATGAAATGATATATATTGAGGAGTTTGAAGGGGCTGATTAGGTCAAATGGGTAGATTCCGAGGAAACATTGCACCTTCTTCATAGACACCTTTACACTTAGCTCAAAACACTCTACAAACTATCATTAGACACAGAGGCCTATAACTTTCAGTAGAGACATGATATTAAAGATTCAAGCATGCAAAGAGATACGCCTTAATATGGGCTTTGCGCTGATATAAGTTTCATTGAAAATAGACAGACAATTGAAGAGATATGGACAGTTTACTGGAAAGGGGTAAAAACTATCATGAAAATAGACTGTTAGACATAGAAACTCATAACATTTTGCAGCAGTATCTAATTTAAGATCTAAATAACTACAGACATGCGCCTTAAAGAGAGCTTCGTGCTGATATATGTTTCATTAAAATCAGACTATCAAGCAGAAAGTTATGAGTAAAACACTAACAGGGGGTCAAACTGTCATGAAAACTGCCCTCCACCCATGCTAATTTCGCCTGAGCAGGATGCTCCCTCAAAACTCCACCTTTATCAACGATACACCCCTCATAGATTTTGCCTAGAAGAGGGGAAGAAGTTTGCATGGTGGCTCGGGAAACAGATGGACCATGTGTGCACAGTGAGCAGCCGAATAGAAAGAACTTTTAAGGCTTTGAAAGAAAGAAAAGGGAAGAGACACTCAAGAAAGAGAGAACCTGAAGTGACCTTCATTACAAATAGAGTGAGAATCCAATCCAACACTACAAACACAAGGGAGAAGAAGGGGTTTCATACATACAAGAGGGAGCGGAAGCTCTAAGACTACTCATAGAGAGAGAATAAACTAGAGAGAGATGGACTCAAGAGTCTACATAAGAGAATATCTACAAGAGGGAGAGAAGGTTCATGAAAGAGGCTTGGGGAGACTAGAGCTACAGCAACATGAGGCCTAATGGTGGAAGAGATTGATGAACAAGGGAGAGGAGGGCTCCTTTTATAGAGATTTTGTTACCTTCCTTCACCCATTTACAATTGCTGCCTATAGATTTCTTTCCCCATCAATCACATAAGCACGTATGTCACCATCCATGTCCTTTTTGGCTACTCTTGCCATGTGTCCCATCACAAGATGCTCAAGACTCTTAAAATATTGAGAAAGTCAAGAGTCTTCTCACATGGAGCCCATAGGGACCCTCTCTTTTCCACATGTCCACATCCTCCTTATTCCACATAGGAATTCTAGAAGGATTCCTCTTGACTTCACACTCCTCCACATGCCTTCCACACGCTTGGCATGTGGCCTCTCTTATATTATTGGAACACATGGACATGAGCCCACCTCTTTATATGACTCACTCTTCCTATTTTCTAAAGACTCCATAATAATATCCCATACACAAATAACTCTCACCCCATACCAAGGTATTTATAATTCATACCTATGGTATTTACAATGAGCCATTCCACTCATCCTCTCAATCCCATACAATATCATAGAAAATAGAAATAAGTGAGAGCCGCTAGGCTATCACTTGATACTCAAACTCTTACCAAACATAGAGAAAAACAATACTTATGCCAAATTAAAAATATCAATTTTTGGCGTCACATCTTTCCCCCCCCAGCAGATCCTCTCTAGTACAGAGAGGGTCTGTTGGCCCTCAAGGTGGTCAAGCATAGAAGAATTTAAGGCGATACTCATTGGTGCGTCCGGGTATCACCATGCCATCAACCTCCTCAAGCTGATAGGTTCCATTCGTGAACTTCTTTTTGACTCGATATGGTCCCTCCCATCGACTGATAAACTTTTTGTCTAGCCGCTTGTCCAGACGGCTATCAAATCTCATTACCAAATCTCCTTCTGCAATATCTTTCTTCTTGCGTAATTTGGTGTCAAAACGGGCCTTGCGCCTTTTTTTGAGAAGATTCCAAGTTTTGTAAGGCCTGTAATCTGCATTCATCCAAGGCTTCTAGCTGTACCAAGCGTTGAGCATAGGCATCATCCTGTCCTTCTATTCTTGCAATAGCTGTGCGAAGACTATGTATCTCCAATTCAATGGGTAAAATGGCTTCTATTCCATGCACTAGTTGGAATGGTGTAAACCCAATAGCTAGCTTGTGTGTGGTTCTATAAGCCCATAAAACTTCTGCCAAGTGCCTATCCCAATGCCTTTTCTTAGTGTCAACAAGCTTTCCCATTGAATTGCACAACAATCCATTTGTTTTCTCAACCAAGCCATTACATTGGGGATAGTATGGCGTGGACATGCTATGATTTATCTTTAGCTTATGCACCACATCTTCAATTAGTTCATTTCTAAAAGAGGTTCCTCCATCAGTGAGAATTTCCAAAGGACAACCAAAGCGTGAACAAATTCGATCAAAGAGAAATTTTGCAACTGTGCTTGCCTTGCTATTGACTGTGGCCTTGGCCTCTGCCCATCGAGTCGCATAATCTGTGGCTACCAATAAATAATGCTTGCCTTGAGATGAGCGAGGGAGTGGTCCCACAAAGTCCAACCCCCACTTGTCAAATGGTCCATATGCTGGAATAGACTTCAAGGGCCCAGGAATCAACTGTCACCTTCTAAACTTTTGGCATACTTTACAACTTCGACACCATTCATATACATCCTTATGGAGGCGTGGCCAAAAGTATCCTGCATTAAGAATTCTCCTAGTTGTGCTTGTTGAAGCAAAATGACCAGAGCATTCATGACATTTCTAGGATTCTCCTAGTCTCCATGGGATGGACCACCCGATGGAGCACCTTATCTTTTCCCAATTTATAAAGAATGTCATCAACAATAGTATAAAGACAAGCCTTCCTTACCAATCTTTGCTTCTGTTGTGGAGTTAACCCTCGAGAAAACATGCCTTCTTCCACATATTGCTGAACATCTTGCAGTTCTGGCCATCCAGTGTCTACCAAAGAAACCACCTCCCAGTCTTGTACTACAATGGCTTGAGTAGCTAACTCATCTACCCTTTGATTTTCTTTTCTGTTTATATGAACAAACTTGCAAAAATCAAACTGACTACATAGTGCCATAGCCTTTTGATTAAGCTCCTTCAAATGAGGACTTCTTATCTTGTAATGCCCTTGCATTTTCTTTATAATAAGCTGAGAATCTCCTCTTACTTCCAATTCTTTAACTTGACTTTGAAGAAAACCCTCCAAACCAAGAATCAAAGCATTATACTCAGCTGCATTGTTAGTTGTGATACCTAGAAGCTCTTGTCCTCTTGCCCATACCTCTTGACCTTCAGGATTCATCAAGACTATCCCCTCGGCTCCTTGTTGGCATGAAGGACTAAAAGCCCCATCAAAATACAAAACAAAAGTTGTTGGTGGTGTATCCCTTTCATCTTTGATGTTCTCCTTACATTTCTTTTCTTATCCTAGATCCTCCCGTCTTGTGAGCAAATCTGCCATAGTGGACCTAGTGGTATTTTTAGTGACAAAAGAGAAAGAGAACTCTTGAAGCTCTGACAACCATTTTGCAAATCTCCCCCCAGGATTAGGCTTGCGAACTAGATATGCTAATACAAACTGAGAGGTAAGGAAGAAAAATGGTCGAGGTAATAAATAGGAGCGAAACTTTCTGACGGAAAACACCAAAGAGAGAGCTTATTGCTCCATTTCTTCATACCTTGTTTCCACATCTGTAAGCTATCGGCTGGCATAATAGATGGGTTGCATTCTACCTGCCTCTCCTTTTTGTAGCAATAGAGCACCAACTGAATGCAAAGATACACTTGGATTTACATAAAAGTCTTGAGACCAATCAGGGGGCTTCAATATTGGGCCCTTACTCATGGCCTCCTTAAGTTGCTAGAAAGACTCTTGTTGCTCCACACCCCATTGGAAAGAAACTCCTTTTCTTGTCAACAAGTTCATGGGATGCACTATCTCTATGAAATCATCACAAAAGCGTTGATAGTACTTGCTCTTTCCTAGAATTTTGCGAACACCAGTGACATTCTTAGGACTTGGCAATGCCATGATTGCTTGAACCTTGTCAGGATCCATTTGCAGGCCTTCTTCAGACACAATATGCCCCAACAAGACTACTTTTGTTTGAGCCAAATGACACTTGCTAGGATTTAGACACCCTTTTGCTTCATCAATCCTAGCTAATGCCATCTTTAACTTCTCCATGTGATCTATGCACCGAGAATAAATGCAAAAATCATCCAAAAACACCCGTATGAACTTTCCCAAGTAAGGCTCCAGGACTTGACTATGAGGATTATTTGATGCATGTGCTACACACATAGCCTCGAGCTTTGTTGCCTATTGAGATGTCTTCACTAGTGTGATCACTTTTCATATGGAGAATGGCACTGGTGCCATCCTCCATGATCTTGTGGAGAATGTCACCAGTGCCATTCATCACATGGATTGTAGAGAATGGTACCATTTCCATTCTCTAGATGTCAAGGTTTTCACATGACAGTTTTCTCATAGAAAATTTAGAGGAGCCTAATGGGTGATGGTTGGAGAATGGCGCTAGTGCCATTGTCCTCAACACCACATCATTATTTGAAGAATGGCACCACTGCTGTTATCCATTCTGATGAATGGCACTGGTGCCATTCTCCAAATAATCATATGATGTTGTGGAGAATGGCACCAGTGCCATTCTCCACAATGGGTCCACAACTTCATCTCATCTTTTGGAGAATGGCATTGATGCCAATCTCCATGTGAGTTTGTGGAGAATTGCACCAGTGCCATCCTCCATGAGAGTTTGTGGGAAGAATGACACTGGTGCATTCCTCTAGGATGTTTTGGAGAATGGCACCAGTGCCATTCTCGATTCTCCATGTGATGAATGGCATTGCTGCCATTCTTCACATTGCCAGTGCCCTTCTCCACATCACCAGTGCCATTCTCCACAACATTGCTAGTGCCATTCTCCACAGCTTCATATGATTGTAGAGAATGGCGCAATGCCACCTCAATGCCATTCTCCATTCTCCAAATAATCATATGTTGTGGAGAATGGCACGAGTGCCATACATGGATTACAGAGAATTTCACAAGTACCATTCTCCAACCAGATGTTGTTGTGGAGAATGGCACCGTTTGTCATCAGATATTAGCGTTTTGACATGAGAGTTTTATTAGAGGAAGCCAACACAGGATGGTAGGAGAATGGCATTACTACCATTTTCTACAATCTTAGATATGCTCAATGCCCCACCCTCCTGGTAACCACCAGTGATCCAAGGTACTCAAGTGGTGAGGCCCCCATATGAGGAGAAGCCATGTGTGAGCCTTGGACACTGGATGGATCCTAACTTGCATGTCAGATGAGGTCTATCAATGAGACCATTAATGGTAGAAAGGTGATTGTGTAGGAGCCCCTTATTCTTGTTGGGGCCTGGGGGCCAACTGGCCCCCAAGTGGAGGGTCCCAGGGCGACCAGCGGTCCCCCTAGTGGGGGTTTGGGAGTAAGAGCTCTCAAGGAGATGGTCAATGGATGACTAGTCGGTTCCACCGACTAGGTTGATTGATCGGCTTCACCGACTAGGTTGACTAGTCGGTTCCACCGACTATGTTGATCCGACTACCACCCTCACAGCTATAAAGAGGCGACCTCCCTAGTCCATTGTACTAGATCAGATCTTCCACCTAGTAGCTCTTCACCTAGTATCTGTTTAGATCGCCATTTAAGCTTCACTATGGAAGTGCACGGGTGGACAGAGCTGTACTACATTAGTATTGATAGAAAATTTTTCATCTCCAGTTTGTTATGTACTCTATATTCTTTGTTCAGTTTCTGTTCCACTGCGCCATGTAATTTAACATACAACTCCCCTACAACTCCATCAGTTCTTTTGTAGAATGTTACTAGTGTCATTCTCCTAAGAGTTTGTCACCAAATATTTATTTTGATGGTATCACTAATGGGACTACAAAAATCCTTGATTTAGAAAAAATTCAAAGTGTGTTGCATCACAAGGCTAGATATAAGATTTCAATTTATAGACTTGTAAAAAGAGAGCTTGAGTTATCCCTACATTTCTAATGTTACATTTCTAAATATAAAGCATTGATGCAGCAAGAGGAATTGTCTTTGAAGAATTTCATATCTTCTTCTAAATTTTTTCTTTTAATAATTAAATGCTCAATGCATCCAAACCCTATTGGAAGGACTGAAAAAGGGATTGATATACAATTATCATCCTTCTCCTTTAGCATAGACGATTTGAATATGGCATGTCTCATGCATAGAACAAAAAGAATATCTTTAAATCATACCTAAGTTTAAGAATGTCATTAGGGCCTTTTACAAGCACGGTGGTAAAAGAAAGTGTTAGTTGTAAAGCAATACAAAGGAGTTCCCATGATTGAGACAAATACTTAAATCATGAGCACATGATTAACAAAATGACATAGACATTAAGCATCAAAGAGGGAACCTAGGATGAATTTATGGATAGTGATGTCACAAGCCACCCATGTGCTTGTAGTGCTTGTAGTGATTGTGTAAGAAAAAGTTGAATAATGACCTAGTTGACAAGATCTTCTTTCAACAATGTATCGCTCTTTTCTTTGGTGCTGACTGGCTTGCTGAGTTTTCAACAAGTGGTTATGCATAATAAGTTGGTCTTGGTATACTAAGGCTCTGTGGGATCTTGTTTAGATCTTGGTGTTTCCTTTTGTGTTTCATCATGGTGAAGATTCTAGTGTTTCGAGGGGCCCAAGGGGAAGACCCGGAGTCTTATCTTCAGGATTTTGTTCGAGGATGCCAGCTTTCTGGATGGTCCATGAAGGATCGAGCGGAGATTTTGCATGATTTTATTGAAGGTGTAGCCTTAAATTGGCATGAGGCCTTGCTGGACTCTACCAAGGAGGACTGGGACCAAGTGGTGACTTCAATGAAGCAAAGATTTAGGGCAATGGAGTCGCCAAATGCTTTGATGTTGCAATTGGACCAATTCTATCAAGGAGAGGGTGAGATGGTCTCTGCGTTGACAATCCAATATGAAACTTTATGGACAAGGCAGCTTTGCGAGCTGTGGCATCTGCATCATCGGCCCCTCAAAGTCTCATAGGGATGGAGCACTTAAAGATGAGCAAATTTGTTATGGCTTTGGAGCCTCGTCTTCACTCAAAAGTAATGAGTAAAGATCCAACAACATACATGGAGGCACTTCACATTGCGACCAAGAAAGAAGCTTCTTTAAAGATCGAATCCTCTTTTGTGTCCTCAATAGCTTGAACTTCTAAGGTGGAGGTAATGGGCACTCCTTAGGTAGTACCAAAGTCCTCTGAGTTAGATCATAATATCTCCCAATTGATGGCAAAGTTTGCTGATTTGAAATTGCATTTGGTTAATGCACCACAACCTAGAGCACCAAAGAGTGAAGATAGGCCTCGAGATAAGAGTGGGGTCACTTGCTATGAATGTAATGAAAAAGGTCACTATCGCCTCGCGTGTCCTAGATTGAGAAAGAAAGAAGTAAAACAAGTATCCTTGTTAGAAGCTTCTTCAAGGGATGAGGAAAGAGAGGTAATGATGGCTAAACGGGGGCGTGGTAAAGCAAAAGAAGAAGAAGAAAGCAAGGAAGAAGTAGATGAGGCAACATCAGGAAGAGGAACGCCGTATTAAGAAAAATACGGCATCTAAAAGGAGAATTAGCTAGTGAGACTTTCCGTTAGGACAAGGCATTGGAAGCTATGACTTGTTGTCTGACCTTAAAGAAAAGGAAGCTCATATCACCTTTGGTCAATTACTTGCTTTGTCTCCAAAACTACGAAAAGAATGGGGAAAGCTAGCAAGCATAAGAGTGTCAAAGAAGAAAAGGAAGAAAAGTGCCATTCCTATTGTTAAAAAGGTAGATATAGATGTTGGTGATGATGTACCTATGGTTGATGTGATCATTGATGGTCAAGTGATTTCTAATGTTTACATTTATAGAGGTCCGTTGATTAATGTCATGAGTGAGACGACCATGATAGATGCTGATTCAAAATATTCTAGTACTACCTCTCCTTATCGCATCAAATTAGCTAACAATACTAGGGTAAAGACCTTGGGAGTTGTGAAGAATCTAGAAGTGGATGTATGTGGAATTTCTATGCCGACTATTTTTTAGGTGATCCCTACCAAGTTAGATGCGCGTGCCTATCCATTGATTTTGGGAAGGCCTTGGCTACGCAAGGTGAAGGCTATTCAAAAGTGGGATATTGGAGAAATGATTTTGCAGGGAAATGATAAGAAGGTTCGCTACAACATCAAAAG
The DNA here is from genome assembly GCF_047967505.1 of Dipteris shenzhenensis. Taxonomy (NCBI): domain Eukaryota; kingdom Viridiplantae; phylum Streptophyta; class Polypodiopsida; order Gleicheniales; family Dipteridaceae; genus Dipteris; species Dipteris shenzhenensis. The sequence goes on from NC_141623.1 coordinate 11,714,378, forward strand.
TCACAAAAAGAAAGTTGCCAAGGAGGAGTCTTTAACATTAGAGAGTTCGAGCTCTGACTTAACCGATGAAGAAGAAGAGACAGGGTGTAGCTTCAAGGAGTCCAACTTAGAGGGTGAGGTGGAAGGAGTGGCCTTTGGTCTTTGTCTTAGTGCTAATTGGGATGAGTCAGGAGGGAACAAGGTGGTGGTACAAGAAGATCCTGTAGAGACACTTCATGTGGAGGATGTGGAGCACACTAAACGACGCCAACGCAATAAAGAGCTTCTTGGTGATTCTCTATCAGGTAGTGAGAATCTCCAGTACTTGGATATGTTAGATGATTTTCCATGTCTCTTTGCAACAAGCTATCGACCAGTCTCTCTTGTGGAGCACAAGATTGAGTTGAAGCCAGAAAGCAAGCCAGTTGTGCCATGCTTAAGGCAATTGGGGGTGATCCAAGCTGAGGCACTAAAGAAAGAGGTAACACAACTACTTGAGGTAGCATTCATCTTTCCTGTTGATGATTCAGAATGGATATCTCCTGTAGTTATCACACCAAAGAAAGGAAGTAAGTGGCGGATTTGTGTGGACTTTCGTCCTTTGAATACATGCACTAAGAGGGATCATTTTCCTTTGCCATTCCAAGATGAAATACTAGACCAAGTAGCAGGGCATGAGATGTATTCTGTATGTGATGGGTATTCTAGGTACTTTCAAATTCATATTTGGGAGGAAGATCAAAAGAAAACATCATTTGTCACACCTTGGGGAGTTTTTGCTTACAGAGTGATGCCTTTTGGGTTGACCAATGCACCAGCTACATTTCAAAGGTTTATGAGTCAAGTGCTCGAGCCTTACTTGGGAAAGTTCATAAGGGTGTTTGTGGATGATTTTTGCATTTATTCTCGGTGCATATATCACATGGAAAAGTCAAATATGGCCTTAGCTAGGATTGATGAAGCAAAAGGGTGTCTAAATCCTAGCAAGTGTCATTTGGCTCAAACAAAAGTAGTCTTGTTGGGGCATATTGTGTCTGAGGAAGGCTTGCAAATGGATCTTGACAAGGTTCAAGCAATCATGGCATTGCCAAGTCCTGAGAGTGTCACTGGTGTTCACAGAATTCTAGGAAAAAGCAAGTATTATCAACGCTTTTGATGATTTCATAGAGATAGTGCATCCCATGAACTTGTTGAGAAGGAGTTTCTTTCCAATGGGGTGTGGAGCAACAGGAGTCTTTTTAGTAACTTAAGGAGGCCATGAGTAAGGGCCCAATATTGAAGCCCCATGATTGGTCTCAAGACTTTTATGTAAATCCAAGTGTATCTTTGCATTCAATTGGTGCTGTATTGCTACAAAAAGGAGAGGCAGGCAGAATGCAACCCATCTATTATGCCAGCCGACAGCTTACAGAGGTGGAAACAAGGTATGAAGAAATGGAGTAGCAAGCCCTCTCTTTGGTGTTTTCAGTTAGAAAGTCTCACTGCTATTTATTACCTCGACCATTTTTCTTCCTTACCTCTCAGTTTGAATTGGCATATCTAGTTTGCAAGCCTAATCCTAGGGGGAGATTTGCAAAATGGTTGTCAGAGCTTTGAGAGCTCTCTTTCTCTTTTGTCATTGAAAATATAACTAGGTCCACTATGGCAGATTTGCTCACAGGATGGGAGGATCTAGGAGAAGAAAAGAAATGTAAGGAGAACATTAAAGATGAAAGGGATACATCACCAACAACTCTTGTTTTGTATTTTGATGGGGCTTTTAGTCCATGCTAACAAGGAGCTGCGGGGATAGTCTTGATGAATTCTGAAGGACAAGAGGTGTGGGCAAGAGGACAAGAGCTTCCAGGTATCACAACTAACAATGCAACTGAGTATAATGCTTTGATTCTTGGTTTGGAGGGTTGTCTTCAAAGTCAAGTTAAAGAATTTGAAGTAAGAGGAGATTCTCAGCTTATTATAAAGCAAATGCAAGGGCATTACAAGACAAGAAGTCCTCATTTGAAGGAGCTTAATCAAAAGGCTATGGCACTATGTAGTCAGTTTGATTTTTGCAAGTTTGTTCATATAAATAGAAAAGAAAATCAAAGGGCAGATGAGTTAGCTACTCAAGCCATTGTAGTACAAGACTGGGGGTGGTTTCTTTGGTAGACATTGGATGGCCAGAACTGCAAGATTTTCAGCAATATGTAGAAGAAGCATGTTTTTTCGAGCGTTAACTCCACAACAGAAGCAGATATTGGTAAGGAAGGCTTGTCCCTATACTATTATTGATGACATTCTTTATAAATTGGGAGAAGATAAGGTGCTCCATCGGGTGGTCCATCCCATGGAGACTAGGAGAATCCTAGAAATGTGTCATGAATGCTCTGGTCATTTTGCTTCAGCAAGCACAGCTAGGAGAATGTTTCAGCTATCTGCAGCATTTTTATGTTCACCTCTTGCTCATAGAAATGCTTAAACATTTGCGCAACTTCAGATTGAGCTATGATGTATCCATGCATACCTTTATTTCCATCACCCACAACCTTTAGCAATGCTGTTGGATTTGAAAATGGAGGAGTACACTTCCTGAGCAGACATTTTGGATAAATGTTTCCATTACACCATAAGTTGATATGCTCTAAGCCTTCTCGCCTCATGTTCTCTCTTTGCATGGCACCAACGTACTGTCGTTTTGGCAGAGGCATATATTCTTCCTCTAAATCAATATGAAGATGGTGCTTATGTCTCTTGTTGCCTTGTTTTAAAGTGTTGTAGTTGGACGCTACCATTTTGGGAGCAATGTATTTACATTTCTTCACAATCTTATTAGCTTTTCATAACACAAAGCGTTCATGATGGCGGTAAGATTTGAAAATTTGAAAAACAAGGCTATGGTGAGATTACTTATAGTGTCCTGACAAAGGAGCTAAATGGATCGTAGAGGTGTCTACATAATGATTGAGAGAAAGAAGTGGGAGCATTCAATGCAAAAGCTCATGGAATACTACGTGTTAAATATAAAAGAGTATCTTTATTCTTCTATCCTCTGACATGTTTACTCCATGTTTATAGTACTTGTGTATATTTTATTGAGTATTTTATTGTTTTTGGATATTTTGAACCAACAAAGAATGAAGAAATTATGAATTTCCCTCAAGGCCCCAAAATGAGCTCCCTTTTTTCCTAATCAGTGTGTGGAGCTTCGTTTGCAGCAGCTGTTGCCCGTTGGAATACATAGCTGGCTTTTGTTGGGAGGTCTCCGCTTTGTGTTGCTACATTGTAGCTGAAGGTCTGCCATTTGGTGTCTCTATTGTGTCGTTGTAGTCCATCCGAGAGCTCAACTGTTGTGTCGGAGTCCCATATGCAGGTTGTGGCTATGGCCGTTGGAGGCGCCAAGGCTTCAGGGTCACTCGATTGCTGTAGAGAGTCGTTGAAGCATGGTGCCCTTTGTTACATTGTTGGTCCATGAGGTTGGCGTCGGAGATGGGTGTTTGCTTTGGAGCCGGCCCTTGGTTACTCTCGCTCAGGGATGTTTCTATCAAAGTTATGCTTATATATTAATATAAAATCTTGGCGAAAGTTTATCGAGATAGTTTTTTTAGTTTCACAATATTTGTATAATAGATTACACTTTTATATATTTTCTTTTGAATTTTAAAGAAAAGTTGTAAATTATGGCGAAACTTTAAATTTTTTCTCATAAAAGTTTCAAATCTTGGCGAATTTTTCAAACCTTTATTTTTATCAAGGCATACAAACTTTCGACACCACTATAAAAGTTTCGCTTCTTAATGAAACTAATAGGAAAAAATCATCCATGCTCTCGCTGCTCCTTAAGAGCTGAGTCGAGGCACAATGGTGCAGAGTTCATTGGTTGGCATCTGAAGCTATGGGGTCAAGGCTTAGAGGCATTTGCGCTTGCCATCGATTGAGCTGTGTAGTAGTAGAGGCCATTTGATGGAGCTGAGCATCGAGTCGGCTAGTTGTGCGGTTGACGTAGCCATGCTGCCTGAGTGCCTTAGAGGTCGTTGAAGATGAAGCCGTTTGGAGTGTACAAGAATGTGGGTGCTACTTGGTCAAGGGTCGCCCTTGTTGGAACACTCCATTGAACCGATCAAAATGATTAGCTTGACACACTGCTTGCCATAATTTAAAGCCTAGAGCCGATAGCTGCTAGGTGAAGCTCTGCATCTGCCCATCTACTGGCAACCAACGCTGATTGCCCATGAATGAGCACCCATTATTGGTTGCTTTATTGTCGATTTGCAATCCAATAAATGGCTCTATAAAGGCTCTACCCTTGCCAACTCGTGTATCTATAAAGGGACTGAAAAAGCACGAAAGCTAACATAAAAAGCAAAAATGCTCTTTGACAGCAAACCTTAAAAGCAAAAATGCTCTTCTCACACACGGCAAGACAATAGACAACGTTTAGAAACGTCTTTCACATGGCAAAACAATAGACAGTGTTTTACATAGAAACTGTTTGAATACAAACTCCAAACAAAGAAGACTCGACAAAGTGAATGTAGACTAGAGAGAAAGAGATGCAATCGATCGTGTTTTTCATTGATGAACGCTCCTTACAAATAGGTGAGAGGCTAACAACCTGAGCGTTACAACCGCTTTGCATGCGGTGAATTCACACACACACACCCTTACAACGTTTCACATCTCTCACTACCAGCTACTAACATAATGTTTGACTTGCAACGTCTAGCGATGTTCAAATAGAAACGTCTTTAACATAGTGTACTTGAACATTAAATGCTTGAAAATGAAAATGATGATGGAAGATGAGCTAACCTTCAACCTCCATCGTCAATTTTGACGGTCTTCAACCTTGGGAGGGAACCTATACAGTGAATTAGCAAACTCAGGATAATGAAAAGCAAATACAAAAGCGGAGGATATGCAAATGATAGGAAAGGTATGAGGCTAGGCAAGTATCGGCTCAATGGCAATGAAGGAAATGTAGCTATGATTCACAGGGCACTGGATTGATACGAAGTGTGTGCTAGAGAGCAGCTTCGTATCAATCCTGTGCCCTATGAATCATAGCTGCATTTCCTTCACTGCCATTGAGCTAGTTTAGGGAAATGCATATCCTCCGCTTTTGTTTTTGCTTTTCATCATTCTGAGTTTGCTAATTCACTGTATAGGTTCCCGCCCAAGCTTGAAGACCGTCATAACTGACGATGGAGGTTGAAGGTTAGCTCATCTTCCATCATCATTTTCATTTTCAAGCGTTTAATGTTCAAGTACACTCTGTTAAAGACGTTTCCATGAGAACATCGTTAGACGTTGCAAGTCAAACCTTATGTTAGTAGCTAAGGCTGTTAGCCTCTCATCGTCACCTATTTGTAAGGAGCGTTCATCAATGAAAAACACGATTGATTGCATCTCTTTCTCTCTAGTCTGCATTCACTTTGTCGAGTCTTCTTTGTTTACAGTTTGTATTCGAACAGTTTCTATGTAAAACGTTGTCTATTGTTTTGCTTTGTGAAAGACATTTCTATGTAAAACGCTGTCTACTGTCTTGCCATGTGTGAGAAGAGCACTTTTTCTTTTAAGGTTTGCTATTGAAGAGCATTTTTGCTTTTTATGTTAGCTTTTGTGCTTTTTCAATCCCTTTTGTTCAGGCAAACAGTGTATCTATAAAGGCTCTACCCTTGACAACCCGTCCGACCCATTTTTTAACTGCCCCAACAATGGGGGTAGCTTCTAGCTCAAACTATCTTAAAGAATCAGCCATATATCCCCCTCCCCACCCTCTTTGGCCCCCACCCTAGTCCCCCCCCCCTTCCCCTTTCTTCCCACCACCCCACCCTTTGTACCTCGCTCATCACACTCATCACTCACCAGCCCTTGGTGGTTTGTATACATGGACAAGCTGCTTGGGACTTGCTGGAAGTAGGCCAAGGTTCACAGTCCTAGGATGATCGAACATACCCTCCGCCCTAGAACTCACGCATCCATTCTAGGATGCTACCACTAAGCGCCCATCCTAAAAAAGGTGGTATGATGGGATGCCGGATGGAAAGCACGGGCCGAGATAGACTGACACAAAATTTTTGTATCCAATTTCTCAAGGCCGCCAAACTCCATGGGCGATTGACGTACTCTCCATGAACCGTGCTGATTGGGTATGTAACTCATGCCTTGCGAGGGGGCCTCAACATTCGGCCTGAACCACTGCACCAATCACGCTTTAGTGACAGCCTTGAGTATAAGTCATGGACGTCGGGTGGTGTGAACCAGAGCACCTGGTGGCCATGTGTGACAGGTGAAGTGGGCCACCCTCAGTCAGACTTGTTGGTTATGGGAGTGAATCTTGTTGTTGGGTGTGTTGGGTTCGATCACCAGGATCGACATATGATGATCTGGTGAGGGCCGAGCCCTCTGGCGCGAAGTTAAAACAACAACAATAATAATAATTCTTCTTCTTCTTCTTTGATTAAATTTGTGAGCTCCAAGCATGGCAGGAGGCAACTCCAACTATCACCACCATTTCTTTTCTGATCCCCTTCCTCAACCTTGTTCCATCTTCTCTTGCCCCCTCACAAAAACCCTCATTCCCAACCATCACTTCATTGCCTCCCCTCCCTGCCTCCTTTCCACTGCTCTTCTTCCCATGGCAGCAGAACGTTCCTTCACACACTCCTTGGACGAGGAATGTGAGAGCTCTTTGATTTTGGCTTTTCTTGTCTGTTGTTGCTATGCTTCCCTGTTCATTATTCATTCTGTTTTGCTCCTTTTTTCTATGTGCTGGGTTGGGTTGGCCTCTCAGACCGAGCACTGAGATTACAACAGCTTTGGGAGGAATTCTTCTCAGATCCTTCGCAGTGGTGGGACTACAGGATTGATAAGGTGAGTTTGTTTAGAATCATTAGCTCGGATTGATCACGTTGGTTGCTCCGATTTTTAGCGTTCCTCAGGTGAGTCGAGGATTGTTAGAGTGGAAGCTTATATGAACTAATGCAAAAGTCTCTCATGTGTATGTTGGCATTTCTTTACAGAGGAATCCAAGGTTCCCCGACTTTAAACACAAGACTGCAAAGAAGGCGCTATGGATTGACAATACATTCAATCCATCTTGGATACACAACAGGCTAGCCGCCATAGCAGCAGAAGAACAGGGGCAATCGGTTATCTTAAAGCCTGAAATCTCTGGTATATCTCTTTTTGCTTTCATTGCGTAGAATTTCTCTATGCTCACCAGCATTTCCTGACGGAGTGAAGAGATGGGGTGTTTAAAGCCCATCGACGTAATTCAATCATATTTGCCAAAGTTCTCGTGCATGCTGCTTTTGGACATGCAGGCAGACTTGCTAGAATAGAACAGCTCTGGCAGGATTTCTCCGCAGATCCATCGCAATGGTGGAACAACAGATTGGTCAAGGTGTGGTTTTCCTACTTGATGGGCATTCTTTTAAGCGTGGTTTAGATAATAGAAGATGTCGAAGATATCTTGTAATTAAAGCTGTGAAGATGGTTTTCAGACCTTTCCTGGCTTGAATTGCTTGGGTAAGGACTGCTTCGTTTGTGTCGAGTATAATTTACAGGGACATTGCAGCTTGTTCACTACACACGAGTGTGTTAATCTGTGCAGCTTCATGGTTTTGTAGAGAAGTCCAGTGTGTCCAGACTTTCAACATAAGAGTACACTTGTGGGGCTATGGATAGACTGTTAGTGGATTCTAATTTGTGCACCTTCATGGTTTTGTAGAGAAGTCCAGCGTATCCAGATTTTCAACATAAGAGTACACTTGAGGGGCTATGGATAGACAGTTGGTGGAATCCCCCCTGGGTTAAAGCAAAGATAGCCAATATGGCGTTGGGTCAAATGCAATTTGGTGGTGGGTATGGTTTTAATCCTTGTGGGGGTCTAGGCTGAGAACACCATTTTTTTGACGAATGCTTTCATACTTCTTTGAAAATCATTGTATGGATGATGCAGGGTGTCTGACCCATTCAGCATTGGTGTGGATGCTAACAAATTTTGTGAGGGGGGGCGTTTTAAGGACGCATTGCACATTGTGGAGCTTATGGTCCAGCAAAATATTCGGGCTTCCCTCGATACCTATGCTCGTCTTTTACGGCACTGCACCAGAAGGAAATCCCTGGCTGAGGGCAAGCAAGTGCATGCCCTCATAGGCCAGAGTGGATTAATCTCGGACACCTATTTAGGAAACCTCCTGGTTGACATGTATGCCAAGTGCGGCAGTCTTGTGGATGCCCGCAAAGTATTTAACGAAATGCCTGAACACAATGTGTTCTCATGGACTGCTATCATCTCAGCTTATGCCGATTGTGGACAAGGTGAGGAGGCTGTCAATCTGTTTCAGCAAATGCAACATACAGGCATAGCATTGGACAAGGTTGTATGTGTAGTTGCCCTTAAAGCATGTGCTAGGATTGCAGCCCTGGAGCCAGGGAGGGAGCTCCATTGTAACATCATCCATAATGGTTTTGAATCAGTGATTGTTGCAAGTGCCCTTGTGGACATGTATTCAAAATGCGGGAGCATAGACTGTGCTCGTCGGGTGTTCAACAACATGCATGAACGAGATTTGGTTGCATGGAGTGCAATGATCGCAGGATGTGCTCAGGAAGGTCTTGGCAAGGAGGCCCTCACACTGTTTGAACAAATGCAGCATGAAGGACTGCAGCCGGACACTGTTGCCTTTGTGAGTACCCTCAAAGCATGTGCCAGTCAGGCAGTCCTGCAACAAGGCAAACTAGTCCATATTGACATCATCAAAGGTAGCTTTGAATCAGATGTCTACGTGGGTAGCGCCCTTGTTGACATGTATGCAAAGTGTGGGTGCATAGAGGATGCATATGCAGTGTTCAGCAAAATGAGTGAACGTAATTCTGTTTCATGGACTGCTATGATTACAGGGTATTCACAGCAAGGTCTTGGCATGGAGGCTCTTACTCTGTATACGCAAATGAAACAGGAAGATGTGCAGCCAGATGAGTTCACATTTGTCAGCATTCTCAAATCATGTGCCACCTTGGAGCAATGCAAGCAGGTCCATGCCCATATAAGCAGTAGCAGCGTTGAGCTAAATGTCTTCATGGGCAACACCCTTGTTGACATGTATTCAAAATTAGGGAGCATAGATATTGCTCGTGAAGTGTTTGACGAAATGCTGGAAAGAAATGCGATCACATGGAATGCAATGATTGAAGGATATGCTCAGCACGGGCTTGGCAAGGAGGCCCTTACACTTTTCGAACAAATGCAGAGTGAAGGGGTGAAACCTAATGAGGCCACCTATGTTAGTTTGCTTTCTGCATGTAGCCACTCTGGCTTAGTAGATGAAGGTCGCCGTCACTTTGATTTAATAAGTGAAAAGCATGCAATGACACCAACTGTGGATCACTATGCCTGCATGGTTGATCTTTTGGGCCGTGCAGGGTACCTTGCTGATGCTGAGGACTTCATTAAGAAAATGCCTGTCCAGCCAGACACCGTGGTTTGGATGGTTTTGCTTGGTGCCTCCAGAAAGCATGGCAATGTGGAGGTAGGAAAACATGCCTTTGATTGTGTTCGTAAGTTGGAACCAAACTATGCTCCAGCATATGTGCTGCTATCAAACATATATGCAGCAGCCGGTATGTGGGATGAAGTAGCAGACTTAAGGAAAGAAATGATGGATGCCGGTGTGGTTAAAACGCCTGGATGCAGCTGGATTGAGGTCGACAATAAAGTGCATGAGTTTCTTGTAGGTGATAGAGATCATCCACAACGCAAGGAAATTCGGGCAGAGTTAGAAAGATTGGCACCATTGATGAGAGAGGCAGGGTATGTGCCTGATTTGAGCTTTGTACTTCGAGATATGGAGGATGAAGAGAAGGAGGATGCTCTGTGTGCACACAGTGAGAAGCTGGCCATTGCTTTTGGGCTTATCAGCACACGCCCTGGGACACCTATTCGTATCACAAAGAATCTTCGCATATGTGGTGATTGCCACAATGCCAGCAAAGTCATCTCAAAGATTGTCGACAGGGAGATCATTGCAAGAGATGCAAACCGATTCCATCACTTCAAGGATGGGCTTTGTTCCTGTGGAGATTACTGGTGATGTCATGCAATTACACTGGCTTAGTTGAGAAGCATTGGTTATTGGAGTCCTTTGGCAACATCGATTGTCTGATAATGCAGTTGAATTCCAACGTACTGGGCCTAATTGCCAATAGAGTTTCATGTCTCATATTCTCTCTTCTGAGGTTAGACATCCGTCCAGGAAGGTTGAAGAAATGATGAATTCAGATGGTTGAAGGCTGTTGGAATTGTAATCATCGTTGGCATTTTTTTCAGCTTAGCTTTGCTTACTCATTTAGTTTTGTTTTTTCACTCCATCTCTCTTTCTTTCTGATTTGTTTCTTTTTTTTCCTCCTGTTCTCTCTCTCTCTCCCTCCCTCTCTCTCTCTCTCTCTCTCTCTGTTTCTTTCCTTACGTTTGTTTCTTGAAAAGTTCTTATTTTAAGATTAGAAACGTTCGAATCTTAAAGTATTCGTAAAGGATGAGGAAGCAGAAACATAAGCTTGATTTGGGGGAATTCCTTCTGTATTGACCACTCTCACCTAGTCTTAAAAGCATTGACAAACTTTTAAATCTGTTACAAATGGCTGATCCTCAATGTTTTTGTTCTTGTCATTGGGGAGAACTCTGTTTTTTCTGCCAATTCGTTTCTTCCTTTTCTTACATGTCATTACAGCCATGATGGTTTGGTAGCTTGGTGCCTATTTCCAACCCTTGCTTCTGCACCTTTTTGTCACACTCGTCTCCCCTTGAAGTCAAAATATGAGACCTCTTTAGGTGATGCCAAAGTAAGAACATGTGCAAGTGTCTTTGTAGGCTGTGTGAGTTGTTTTGCTTGTGTCCAGTTCATGCAGATTTTGGCTTTAAAGTGAGCCAAAATTTGAACTCTGAAAGACTCCAAAAAAGGCTACTTTGTTACATCCTAGTAGCTAGCCCTAGAGTTAGGAGACCTTCCAATGCGAGGCTAGTAGCTAGGGTGGAAAGCCCTAGGGCTAAGATTAAGAGATAGTATCTAGATTAGAGGTGATATACTTAGCCAGGCCCAGACTATATATTGGCATGAGGGCTTGGGCCATGGGAATTTATTCATCAGCTCCTAGATTGTGGATATTGGCCATAGGCATGGTACTTAGGCAAGCTGGTCTAATGCCTCCCTTGTGGAGGGGATGTCTCTTGTATGGGATGTCGAGATATATTGGGCTAGGGTTAGGCCATAGGCCTTACTAACGACCTCCATGTGCTCAGGGATGAGCTAGAAGAGCTATATATTGGGCTAGGGTTAGGCTATAGGCCTTACTTGTGACCTCTATGTTGCTCAAGGATGAGCTAAAAGAGCTCTATGGTTGGGTGGTATTTCTAGATGGCGGTTCATGTAGTCCAGTTCCTAGTCTTTGGTTCGGTGAAGATGATTGGGTTGCTGACTCGGAGAGGGGAGTCGTCTTAGTGGTATCAAAGCTAGGCTTTGCCACATGAATTGGAGTAAAATATAACTTTTTGGTTCTGAGTGGTTGTGTTCTTATTGAAGCTTATTCTGTGCGCTTTGAAAGGAAAAGAAAGGAGTGATTTCCGTGGGAATACAAAAGCTTCTTCCTTAGTCTATCTTGTGGAAGAGAAAGCTATAGGGATGAAAGTCATGTGCGCTTTCAAAAAATGGAGTTTTCCTAAATTGTGCCAATTAGTAGTTTGCGCTCTCCCATGTTAAGGTTTCTAGAAGAACATTTTTCCAAGAGCTTTGGAATTTCTATGCGTGATAGCCAAGCACGGAAAAAATGAATATGGTAAACTTAAAAGTTTCAAGCCATGGAGCGTAGTTGTATTGCCATGGGCTTTGGAATTTCTCTGTGTGAGCCCCACGGGGAGCGAAAATCAAGCGCAGGAAAAAAAACATGGAATACTGCCACAAGGCTTGCAACAAACTAGAGGTTTGCCAGCGTGGTATAGGGCACAGTAAGGTAGATTCCAAAGTGTCTATATAAGGGACATACACTGTTGACAGATTTCATAGGCACATTGATATAGCATGGCAGACTTTATAGTTATACAAATTGTAGCAGAGACTTGCGCATACACCGACTGATGTAGCTAGAGCATAAATGTGCAGATATTGAAACACTTGGAGATCTTATGCCCTATCATACATCCAATACAACTTTTATCACATGGGATAGAAATGAGAATGATCCAAAAGGCATCATCAAGAATACAAAGCACATCTCTTGGATTTTAGAGTAGGAGATATTTTACAAATGAAGTCATTTGCAAATAAGGTTGTAGCTGAAGGAAAAGTATTAGAATTAGAACAAGAGTGGTTCTCATTTGCTTAGTTGCATTAATTCGGCTGATTTTTTTTTAAATTCGAAAAACACGCTCAAATTTGTGTTTTTTGCGATTTAAAACGTATTGACCGATTTATCCCAGTTTATTCATACGCATACTTTATTCGTACGAATAACCTAGTATTCCTATGAATGCTTTTATTTGTACAAATAAATCACTTGTATTCGTACGAATAAAGCCAATATAAGATGGGTCCCACCTTTATTTTTTGGTATTCGGATGAATACTGCCATGTCTGCCTACCTCTTTGCCACTTCATCTTCCTACTTGCCTGCTTGTTTGCTTACCTTACTTGCCAGCTCACCCACCTATCTGCAGGTAACCTCTTCTCTCTTGTTTGAGACTGACGCTCATCTCTCTTGCGAGAGTTGCGTGTTGCAGTCTCAATTTTGATATTAATGTTTGTTTTGTTTTGTGTTTGAGACTGGCACTCATCTCTCTTGTGAGAGTTGTGTGTTGTAGTTTCAATTTTAATATTTTTTTAAATAAAAAATTTGAGGCTGGCACTCATCTTTCTTGTGAGAGTTGTGTGTTGCAGTCTCAATTTTGATATTAATGTTTGTTTTGTTTTATATTTGAGACCGGCACTCATCTCTCTTACGAGAGTTATGTGTTGCAGTTTCAATTTTGATATTAAAATTTGTTTTTATTTGAGGCTAGCACTCATCTCTCTTGAGAGAGTTGTGTGTTACAGTCTCAATTTTGATATTAATGTTTGTTTGTTTTGTGTTTGAGACTGGCACTCATCTTTCTTGCAAGAGTTGTGTGTTGCAGTTTCAATTTTAATATTAAAATTTATTTTTTATCTGAGGGTGGCACTCATCTCTCGAGAGAGTTGTGTGTTGCAGTCTCAGTTTTGATATTAACGTTTCTTTGTTTTGTGTTTGAGACTGGTACTCATCTCTCTCGCAAGAGTTGTGTGTTGCAGTTTCAATTTTAATGTTAAAATTTGTTTTTAATCTGAGGCTAGCACTCATCTCTCTTGAGAGAGTTGTGTGTTGCAGTCTCAGTTTTGATATTAATGTTTGTTTGTAGGATTGCCTAGACTGGCACTCATCTCTCTCTTGAGAGTTGTGCGATGCAATTCAAGTTTATTATCATGTGATGTGCTCATAGACACTTAGTCTGGCACTCAACGGTCCCTTCATAGTTGTGTGTTCCAGTCAAAGCCTAGTGTTAGATGGAAAAATGGTTAGTCAGTGTTACACACTAATGAATCACAAGATCTCATAATTTGTTGTTTTTTGTGATTTGATTTATTGTTACATGAGTTGAGTTTGGGTTGAGAGATTGTATCTAGGTCATTTTTGAAATTTCTTGCATTGCTAATTGTCATTGCTCGCATTGTTTTTTATCATACTTGGCACTAAATTCTTTTTTGAATTCTGTGTTGCAGCTTGTTGGATACTAGATGGCTCATGCGGGTGAGAAGAGAAAGGCTCAGCATCCTGATCTCAATCAAGCTTAGAAGAAGGTGCTAAAAATTGAGAATGTGCACTTCTTAATGAATGTCAATCATAACATCATTGAGACTGCTTTTCAACAATGGTGAAAGCGATGTGCAACATCTTGCTAGGACCATGGGAGAGGGTAGAGTGAGGGTCCTATGTGAACACTTTCCATATGTTTTTCCAATAGAATATGTAGATCAATTCATGTACCCCTTCACCTTAAAGCGTCGACAATGTCTTGGCCAAGTAGATCGAGAGATCTATTCTGGTGACACGAAGTGGGAGGATCCCACTGTAGAAGCCAGAGTTTGTATAAGTACTTTTCCATGTACGTACGTTGGTAGTTCATGGATTACCTTCTATCAAACAAGCTTACATTTCTCTATGACTTCAAAGTTATTGTGTGGTGGGCCTTCAAATCTAGAAGAGTTGCAAATACACCAAATCTATTTTCCTTGAGTATCTTCACATTGTTGAATTTATTCCTCCTTATTCAGGTAAAATGCACACACAAGCAATAAGGCTCATGGGTGGTGCGCGGTCCTTGTACGTGCGATGAATTTCATGGTTTGAGATGTTATTTAACAAATGGAGAACACTACTATTGGGTAGTCAATCAACATGTTTTTGGTCTCAGCTGGTGACTTTGTTGGAACTATATGTAATGTAAGCAAGAGGAGTGCATGGGTGTGAGTGTGGCTAAGCATGTGAAGGATATGCCAATAAGATGTGGGTGAGTGGATTAGGGGATAAGGACCCCATCCAAGTTTTTGTATAAATACACACATGGTTGAAGTGTGTCGTGTGGAAAGAAGTTCGAACTTTGGAGTTAGATAAGCTTCTCTCTCTCTCTCTCTCTCTTCCACTTGTTGGCATCTCTCCCTTGCACTCCACTTTGTAACATGGTATTAGAGCTATGACTCTTCTTCCAATTTGTCTCTTCTTGCCATTGTTCAAAGCCTTTTTGAGATTCCTATCTTAGCACTTTCTCTTTCAGCTAACCATCCTAACTTGTCATTTTGGTCCTATGCAATAGTGCATAGCATCCAAGGGAAAAGTGCATAGGAGCAGCCCTACCTAGTAGCAACATACAATCTCCACAACTACTATTCCATTTTTATAGAATACATTTTTTGTGAACTATTGAAGCCTTTTTGTAGAAAGTGTTATGACTCTATTTCAAACAACAGGAATGATTGTTCCTCAAGTGTTGTAAGTCACTCATTTTTTTGGCCCTTTCTTACTCCAACTATAAAAGAAAATTTTTTAAAACCATCTCTAGTATTATTTTTTGACATTAAGGTCAGTGTTTCTTTTGGCAACAATTAGAAACAATAGTGGATGAATCCATCTATTTTTCAAAGTGACTAACAAGCATTGGCTACATACATTTAATATGCTTACCAATCACTTAACGGTTTCCATAAACTTTATTTCATCAATTGCCCAGAAGAGTCCTTTTAGTATGTTGTTCTGCCACATTTTTCTCGTAAGGCTTTAAGTGTTGACAAGAAACATGATCTCAAGGGGCGTTTATGTTTTGATTGGTTCCCAGAAGGAGTCTATCGGTATTGCCATCTGTCAGTTTTTACTCAAAGAAAACCTATAGCAAGTAGAATGCTTTGATACATAGCTATTTTTCAAAAAACAATAGTCCTATAGTTGCCTCACAAGTCTCAGACCAAGAGTGTTCTAATCTAAAATATGACATACATCTGACATTTTCCTTCTTGGCCAAAGAATTTTTTGCTAAGGTTGATAAGAGTCTTCGATTGGTGAGACGTGGTATTGCTTCTTTGAACCTTAACACAAATAGTTTTGTAAGGTCCAAAATGCTATCACCCTCTAGGTTGACTGGCCTATTTTAGACACCATTTCTTTGATTGGCAACTACAAAGAGGGTTGTGTTTCTTTGGCAATATTTCCTTCCATCATTGGGCTTCAATGGCTCAACAAAGTTTTTGGGAGAATAATTGACCCAGAGAGTGTAGAGGTGTGTATTTTAAACACCTCACTAGAGATTGTGCATGGAGTTCTCTATTAGGAAGAGAAATTTGCAAGTGTGTAACCTTGGTATACGTGCTCTACACATACACTCTAATCTTGTAATCATTGAAGATGAGTGCAATGCTCACCATGTTGTGCCACATGTTGGCATTGAGAGGTGATGTTCGAATCTTTGTTAAGTAAGCAAGACAGTGCATGGGTGTGGTTATGGCTAATCATGTAGGATAAGCCAATGAGATGCGGGTTATTGGGATGGGGGATAAGGACCCCAATCCAAGTTTTTGCATAAGTACACACATGGTTGAAGCATATCATGTGGAATGAAGTCCAAACTTGGAGTTGGATAAGATTGGCTCTTTTGCTCTCTCTTCCACTTTAGTTTTGTAAGCTTTCCTCTTTGAGAATTTCCACTCTTTGAAATTATCTCCCTTGTGCTCCATTTTGTAATAAACTTTTGATTCTTTTGATGCTTTTCCTTGCTTGGTGTGACCTTAGGGCTTGGAGTGCCTTATATCGTAATGTACTCCTCACTTGAACTTTGAGTGCATGCCTCTCCTACCTTCTCTTGTGATAAGGTCACAATGGTTGTATCTTCATCAAAATCAAAGCCAAAAGGGTGACACATTGTGAGCTCCTAAGTAACAAGGAGGTTTGAATTTCTTATGGGATGAAATTTCACCTGATGTTGATTAACCTTTGGAGCATAAGCCTTTACAAAAATGCATGATATATGGCTTGACTCTTAGTTTCCATTTGTGCCATTAGAGGTACTAATGGACACAATAATTGTATGGGAGGAAAGGACAAATATGTTACAAAGCTCTGAGTCTCGATCAGGTTCTCAATTTTCCACATAAGGACAAATGCTATAAGATAGTCCTCTTAAAGAAACTCAAACCACAAATGCTTTTTTACAAATTTGTTGTAAATTAGAGTTTAGTGAGATTGGTTAGTAGCCATTAGGGTTTTGAAATATGGCAAGCCTTTAGTAAAAAAGCCTTGGGTAGTTCATTCCAACACTTGAGTAGGTCATTCCAACCATGGATGTTTTTATCGAAGCTATGCCTATATATTAATATAAAATATTGGCAAAAGTTTATGAAGCCCATTTTTTTAGTTTCATGCACCATCCTCC